>NC_138148.1:26129800-26177300 GCF_964199315.1 Orbicella franksi | reverse complement strand
AATCCCAGAAATTAGGTCTTTCATACCTCAAATGAAGCGTTTTCGTGCAAAAACTTGATAATATCCTTCTTGGATACATCTTCGCTCTGCAGTTGCTCGTCGCTCCAACTCTTCTCCACTTCCGCCATCTTGTTTAGCTTCAAAGCGAGGGTGCATGTGGAAGTCTGGGTCCGATTTCATTGAAATTCTCCCAGTTGTGTTTTGGTTGTAACATTTTCTGAAAATTATAGGCCTTAAATTCTTCTAAATGCAATCTGCAGCGAGTCCAGAATGTATTCCCACGCTAGAGTTCCCAGAAATACCAAACAAAGACGAACTTGTGGTAAGTAAGCTTCGAGTAATTTGTAAACTTGACCTGGTTTTCTTTGATGTTCCTTTCAAAACTGTCAGATACATGTAGCACCGGATTATGTGAAACCAATTGTTTGTCAGTCGATATAAACAATCGATTGTTATTGGTTGTGGGTAGTTTATTGATTGATGTCGATTCTTGATTGATGAAACAGGGAAGTCTTCTCTTCACTGATTGTTGGCATTGTTGTTGTTAATGAATGGCTGTGCCAATTCTAAGACCCTCCATCTCCCCCCCCCCCCCGGGGGGAGGGGGGCCATTTGTAGGGCGTTTGTAATAAGGACAGGCCTTGGAATTGACAGAGTTGTAATCCATTTTCATCAATTGATAGATCATTGTCAAGCAGTCATCCGACCAATCAACATTAAAGCATGCCAGCATCTTTTATTTTAACCTGCAATAAGTTATTTTGTCTTTATCCGCACTCCCTCTCTTCCACATTCATCAACTGTCATCTCCCCTTCATCGCTCACCAACTCTTTAACTTTTGATTTTAGGACAATTATTAACATTAACCCCATTGTCTTGGTCTGTATTGTTAGATAGGGAGCCTTGCTTTTTCTTATGCCTGTCCCTGTCTTTCCCTTACAGGATTTGTCTTTATTAATCCAGCAGTGTAAAATGCTGCACACTTGCTATTTGTGAATTGTTGGTTTTGTTGGGGTTGTTTATTGAAAAATATAAACTATTTAAATTATACTAATTTGTTAAAATGAAAATTATTTACCCAGGACTGGACATATTCCAAGAGACGAGAAATGCAGGTAGTTTGTTTTATAGTACTATGTCGGTTATCTTGATCTGTATTCCTCTCAAGTAAGGAATAGTTGATGAATAGCTACTCATGTATTGTCCATGCCTTCAATTTTCCTTCAAGGAAATCGTACCAGGGGTTTTCCTCGGACCATACTCAGCAGCAATGAATAGTAAAGTAAGTCTAAGTAAGAGAAAAAGTTATTAAGTACATTATTTTCTTTTAATTTTAACACAAATGTTTTCTCCCAGTTTCACTAGATGTCTTTTCTTCACAATAATAATTATTTATGACAATTGTGTAGGCAAAGTCTATAGTCGAGCCTGGTGGCCCATCAAGCCAGCACTTGTCTCTGTTTTCTGTAGCATAAGGTGTCTAGGAGTACTATTTCTGTCTCCTCCCTGGATGGGATTCTAGTCCATTGCAAGGTTGCCCCAACATTAAATTGGTTGTTGCCCATTTATACACCTGAATAAAGAGAAAGTGTCTCACCTAAAAACACAACACAGTGACCCCGGCCAGGGCTAGAACCCCGACTACTCAATTCAGAGTCCAGCGCACTAACAATAGAGGAAGTGCAATGATCTAGATGTAATTATTACATGTAGATCACTGCACTTCCTCCTATGCTGATTTCTATATTATACAAATTCTGTTGTTGCTTGATGTGTAAGATAATGATATTCAAAAGACACTGTGACATATAATTATTTTTTTTCTGTTGTAATTTTCAGCTAGATGTTTTAAAGCAAGTAGGAATATCTCACATTGTCTGTATAAGACAAAATATTGAAGCCAACTTTGTCCGTCCTAACTTCCCTCAACACTTTAAGTAAGTAAAGTTTCTCCACATTGGGGCATCATTTTCAGCAAAACTCTCAAAAACTGATCTCTGTATAATATAAAACTTTAAGGTAAAAAACTGTTAAAATTATGAGTCTAAACGTTTTTGATCTCTGATGATGATCAAACAGATCAAAAACGTTTAGACTCATAATTATTTTAACAGCTTTTTACCTTAAATTTTTATATTTTACTTTTATCTCTGTATGTAAGTGTAAAATCATATGTATAAATAATTTATTACAAAATAATATGGACCAAAATATCTAATACAGAGCTTCAAATATAATAATTTAATTGCAATTAATAATAGTAATTAACTCCTAGTGTTATGCTCTTAGTATACTATATAGACATGTTACAAACTGACTTCTCATAGACACAATTTAGGGAGGATTAGGTGAGACAGACAGAAGGGATATTTTCTAAAAAGCTGTGTGCTAAAAGTACTTCAGTCTGTATTCTTTTGGAAGCTTTACTCTTTCAAATAACCAGTAATGTACCTTCAACTATTCTGTGAATTTCAACTGTTTGTTAATTGATAATCATTTATACTTGTTCTGCAGCTATTTGGTCTTAGATGTAGCAGATTCACCCACAGAAAATATAATTACCCATTTTTCAAAGGTATGTTGAAACATCAGATCTTTTATGTTCCCAATAATAACATCAATTGACAATAGCTAAATCTAAAATAAAGTTGGGCAAGTGAGGACTATTTAATTAATACACAATTTCTTACCTACTATTTCAGGTGAAAACCTTTGTTGACAGCTGTTTAAGCAGTGGAGGTAGGTCAAACATTTTAGACGACAGCTTATTTGCTTATTGACAGATATGTAAGAGTATCTGATAACTAGTCATTGACAAGTTATACCAATGAATCTTCTACATGAATGTCTGAGCAGTAAATTATCTGCTAGATGGGTTGAACAGATATGACCAAAATAGATTAGTACACTACATGTTGGACCAGGGTTCAAGCGTTGTCTCTTCTCATACCACAGTCCCCTCCTCCCTCACCTCATGCATCTGCCCTCTCCATTGCTCTTCTCTTCTCACTTACCATTGCATTACATTTCCTTGTCTTGCCACAACTACCCTTCCCTCACCTCGTCTCACCTCACCCCGTCCCACCTCATTACCCCTCCTCCTATTCAGTATCTCATCTCCCCAACTTCAACTTCTTTTTATCTCTCTTTACATTATCTTACAATATCTCCTAGCAGGGCTGTCATTAAGGGCCATAACCCGCAACACCTGTTACGCTGAGTATGCTTGATTTTCCCTTGATGCTACAGGTGAAATTGCCTGTTGTTGAAAGAATTCACCAACAAAGTAACAAGTTTGCTACGGGTGTGGAGAACAAGGGTACAGGCTCAAAACTTAATGACAGGCCTTTCCTGGGGTCTACAGTGTCCCAGGCTACACTACAAGGTTTTAGGTATCACTTCCTAAACTGAAAGCAATGTTTAAAACTTTTATTCTAATTTGTATTCTTACATATTGTTTTCACTACTGTTTATTAGGAAAGGTTCTTGTACATGGAAATGCTGGAATCTCAAGAAGGTCGGTTTCAAAGTTCATCAAAATATGACTCATGCAGTGGTTTAAATTTCTTCTGTTTGCTTTCTTGCTTACTACTCACCAGAGAACTAAAGTTCATGTTTGCTGTGTTTCTTTTCCTAGTGCTGCTTTAATGATTGCTTTTATAATGGAAACTTATGGATTAACATATAGGTAAACTGGTTTTCTTTTGCATTATACATTTTACTAGCCTAAGGTTATGAAGAAAATGTTCTTGTCTAAAATTTTGATTAAAATGTTTTGCATCATATTTGCAGCCTGTGGCTTTGTTTGCTGAATTGCATCAGAGGCTTATAAGTATTTACAATAGTAAATATTAGCTTGTATAGTGTGATCGTCCAGGTGAGTGTAGTTCTGAAAAGAACTGTTGTTGGTGACTGACGTTTCGACAACCTGAGCGGAAGTCATCTTCAGAGTCAAGTGAATAGTGTTTGTCAGTCGATGATGTTATAAGTCTGGTCCGTTGAACGTGATTGGTCAGTATAGTCATGATGGTATTGGCTGAAAGACTCGTGTAAAGTTTGTCATCAGTCATTGGTGGGTTTCGATCTGTCTATTGTTAGTCAAGTAGGTCGGTTTTGGTCTGTGTATTGTTAAGTCGGTCTGTTAGAAGTCCGTTTGTCGGTTTTGTTTCTGTCGTGGATAAGTTGTTTGTAAGGCGCCGGTAGTTGTTGACATCTGTTAAGAGGCGTTTGTTCTAGGTTAGTGTACCAGCTTTCCAGAGTCAGTCGTTGAAAATAGTTTGTACTGTAGGTTAAGCACTGAGCAGAGTCCCATTCAATTTTGTGGTTTGTCGGTTGATGATGTACAGCAATGTGATTGTTGGCATCACCATTTCTCGTGGCTCGTTTGTGTTCAGTCAGTCTTGTGTTAAGGTTTCTGCCAGTCTCACCAATGTAGGAAGCCTGGCAGTCGGAGCATTTGATCTTGTAAACTGCTCCCTGTCTGTTCGTTGTTGTCGCGGCTTACCAAACAGTCTAGAAAAGGAAGTTTTCCATTTTCTTCAATCTCTTTAGTAAACTGGATGTCAGCGAATGAACGACAGTGTACAGAAAACCGACGCATACCGACAGATTACTTGACGAATCATCCTACAACCTGACTTCACACAAAGCCACGACTATAAAGACTTTGACGAGACGAGTGCAATTAGTTTGTGACATACCGGACAGCTTATGTGACGAAAACAGATACCTTGAACATGTTTTTCACAAAAACAACTACAATGCTGACTTTATTAGACGAAACATTTACCGACCTACTGAAGCTGACGCTACGAACAGGAACCCAACACCTGTTACTACAGTGACTATACCTTACATTAAGGGTACTTCTGAGACCATCTCGCGGATCCTACAGCCCTACAACATTCGTGTAGCCCACAAACCTACAACTACGTTACGTCACTTACTGACCAACGTGAAAGACAGAGACGAACCTAATGACAGACAGGGAGCAGTTTACAAGATCAAATGCTCCGACTGCCAGGCTTCCTACATTGGTGAGACTGGCAGAAACTTTAACACGAGACTGACTGAACATAAACGAGCCACGAGAAATGGTGATGCCAACAATCACATTGCTGTACATCATCAACTGACAAACCACAAAATTGAATGGGACTCTGCTCAGTGCTTAACCTACAGTACAAACTATTTTCAACGACTGACTCTGGAAAGCTGGTACACTAACCTAGAACAAACGCCTCTTAACAGATGTCAACAACTACCGGCGCCTTACAAACAACTTATCCACGACAGAAACAAAACCGACAAACGGACTTCTAACAGACCGACTTAACAATACACGGACCAAAACCGACCTACTTGACTAACAATAGACGGATCGAAACCCACCAATGACTGATGACAAACTTTACACGAGTCTTTCAGCCAATACCATCATGGCTATACTGACCAATCACGTTCAACGGACCAGACTTATAACATCATCGACTGACAAACACTATTCACTTGACTCTGAAGATGACTTCCGCTGAGGTTGTCAAAACGTCAGTCACCAACAACAGTTCCTTTCAGAACTACACTCACCCGGACGATCACACTATACAAACTACTGATACTCCTGGGTTCAAACCATTTACTGAATAGTAAATATTGTTGTGCTCTTTTAGTGTTCAGTAGTTTTTTGGTTATAAGGAAAACCGTTTTTTGGAAGAAAGTCGCTATTTTTGATGAAAACTTATTATATAACTTGGGGTCCACTTTGTAAATAACTACCAGTACATTATTTCCTTAAAACGGCTTTTTTTTACAATCCCTATGATTAAGCTAAAGTAAAAGAGATTGACTGTTGTAGAAGCAGTGGCTCTGAAAAGAACTGTTTTATTTACTAGGCATGGTTACCAGTCACCACGCTCACTGTCTGTCTTAAACTCATACACCAACTCCTCATCTAGCCCTATTAGATATTTGGCAAGGCACTGTACCCTTATAATGCCTAAATCCACTCAGGACCAGGCAATGTAAAGTATGATTCAGCTAATCCAGGATTAGGATGTGATTATCACTAATAGTGAAAAACACTTTTAAAACCTTGATTTACCAGCCTTAATTAATTAATACTAAACTGAATAGTAAGTCAGAGTAAATCGGCTTCTGATGACTTGGCCTATGAGTGTAAATGAGTAATGGCAATCTGTTAGGGCAGCCTGCCATACACACTTGGAATCAACTTGTACTTGACAGACTACAATGATCCTTTTCTGGAGAAGCAGTAATACTTCAGGTCACTCTGCATAATAAGAAGCAAAAGGTCTAAACCTAAGCCTAAGGTGTGAACTGAATATTACCTTAAAATTTCCTTGGGTTTTTGTCTAAATCTGTTGTTTCAGGAAATATCAATATATCAATAGCAAGCACCCACCCCTCTCAGAAGGTTTTTTGTTTTAAGCCATGCCATCCCTCAATTTGGGTTTTTAAGACCCCACCCCCTCAGTATTTGTAATGACCTTTCAAGGTGACAGTATGGATATATTCTGGAACTGCACCATTTTAATTTGTAAATAATCATTGAAGAGGTTTAAGGTTGTGATTACATGTCAGACCATTCATTTGAAATTGTTTCTTTCTTTACCACAGGGAAGCATTTCATTATGTTCAACAAAGAAGGTTTTGTATCAACC
This sequence comes from Orbicella franksi, assembly GCF_964199315.1. NCBI lineage: Eukaryota > Metazoa > Cnidaria > Anthozoa > Scleractinia > Merulinidae > Orbicella > Orbicella franksi. The sequence continues at coordinate 26,170,619 of NC_138148.1, read as the reverse complement.
CAAATGAAGGTTTTGTTCAACAACTTATGGTAGGCAGTTTTTTTTTTTTTTTTCCACCTGAGAATTCTTATGTCGCTTTTTTTAACTGTTAGTACCAATAAGCTCTGTTATCTTAAGCTGATCTTGGCATTTGTCATTTACAGGAGTATGAACCAATTTATTTAGCAAACTATCAAGCAAGAACATCCGGAGAAAGATTAAATCAAGGTAAGGAAAGTCTTTCTTTGTTGCCATTGCTCTCTAGTGTCTATTCATATGTGCAGCTAGCTTCAGTCCCCTTTCAGTGCCCATGTGCTGCAAGGAGGGCATCTCTAGTAATTATTCTGTTAGTAATTAAGGTGTTGGTAGGTATTGTTAATCACGATTGGCATATTTCACTAACCAAACCACTTGTGAACTCATGTTAAGTGACTTTTAGTAGATTATTTTGATAAACCTCAGTCTCTGTCACCATTAATTTCAGTGTGACTACTTCAACCAAGGCCTTTTTTTTTCTGTCAAAATTCTACATGCAAATTGGCGAATGGAAACCTTGCTGTTAATTGTAGATTTCTGACAAATCGGGAATCAAAGCACACTTCTATGTGAAAACAATAAATTTGTGACCGTTTTTGTCATTTCAAAACATTCATTGCCATTTGGTGAATTTCAAGGATTTTTCGTGGGTGGCCTTGGTTGGAGTAGGCTTGATTACCAGCCACTGTTCGGGAAAGGAAACCTTGCTCGCACCTAGACCTAGACCAGATTCCAAATCAAGCCTATGGCTGGAGAAGTCACACTGTATTGAGCTGTAGGTCAAGCATAAAACTGCCTGCAAGTCAAAAGAAACCTGAAAAATTATTATATTTTACCAGGTTACAGTTCTAAACAACAATAAACGGAGGAAAAAACAAGGGTGTGCAGCTATAAATTGTGGAGAAAACAGAGCTGGATTTCAGTTGACAAACTTGAAAGACTTAGGTTAATTTTTTTAAAGACATATCATGCTTGACATACTGCTTGCTCCTATAAGTTACAGTCTGATGAACTAAAAACACTTCCCAGCCAAAGAATTTTGATTCTTTTTCTTGGTTGTCAGGAGGAGTGAAGCGAGCGCATGAAGATGAATCAAAAGATGATATGATGGACACTTGATGGCTGGTATCATGGTAGTAGTGTTATTTCAGTATATGTGCGTGGTGGTTACAGGATGTAATGGTTCATTCAGTAGCATAACACCAGTAAAATAATGCTGAGCAACTTAGGTTAGATACTTACCAGAGAATGGGTGATACAGGCTGCTAAATTAAATCTTTACCACGTGGTTTTTGGGAGTTGCAAAACTGAAAAGCCTAAAGCAAGTGGATTACATATAATAGAATGATCTATATTGGTTGCGTGGAAGGTTGAGGAGACTAGATATTGGCCAAGGGTACGTTCTGTGTGTTTATGGACTGAGATTGTTAAGGTCCGTAATCACACAATGAGAGCACTACTCAGCCATCTTGATGAAACAAGCTTGCTCAAAAAAGTGTTAAGTATTTATGGCATATTAAATGACCTCAATTTTCTTGTGGGATACAACTGCCAATATCAAGAGATCACATGTCTTGAATCTCATTTCTTCAAATTTTAGCTATTTATTTACATTGTATTTTTGATTAAAGAGGCTGTACAGTATCTCAGTTGATTTATAAGTAGCCCACTCAAAATGCAATGTGATGGGAATATGTATAAAGAAGGACAATTTTAAAACACTTAAGAAATTCTGTTAGTAGTTTAAGTAACAGGTGTACAAAATCAATTGTGTCCAAGAAGCTGCTAGTTATAAACCTGTGTGGCTCTGCACACGTCAGCTCGTGGTGTTGTTTCTCTCAGGGGTAGGGGGGGAGGTGGTTACAGGGGAGGGTGGACTCTTAGTGAAAAGGCCAGGGATGCTCATGACTAAATTTGAATGAATCAATAAGGGAGACCAATCTGGATATGGCTCGAGCTTTATTTGACCTCCAAAAGATACCACTTCAAATGGACACAACTACATTTTTTTATTATTTCTCTAGGCCGACCCTAAAAGAAACTTTGACGTCTGAAAATAATCATATGGTATATCGTCCAGAACACCTCAAGTGAGACCAAAATCTTCAATTTGTGCCCTTAAGCAAGACGATGAGCATCTCCAACCTTTTCACATGGGAGTGCCCCCCCCCCCGGGATTAAATCAATAGAGCTGTATGATGTATTACTGTATAGTAAATTAAATTATGCAAATCATGGTTTTCCATTTGCCACTAAGTTTTTCCAATCTAGGCTGATTTCTTCCACCTTAGGTAAAATTATTACAAAATGAAGGAGGTTTGTTGTAATATGCTAGCACGTGATATGTGTTTGTCATGTGCTACAAGTCTTAATTTGTTGAAAATGACAACTTTGGGAAAATAGTATCAATGATGCTTTGTATGACTGTAAAAACTATTTCTTAACGAGTAAAATTTGGTAAAAGTGTCGTATAATTTCTGTGCAAAAAAAAAAGCATTTCTTAACAAATAAAATTTTGTAAAGCCGTTTACTCAAGGTTTGATGAGAATTTATACAAAATTAGTATTTATACACTCTGGTAGCACCTGTGGCGACCTTGTTTCCAGGCCTGCCCTTTCCCTAAGAATGAAAGTAGAAAAAGGTATGGGAGCAAGGGAGCTCGACCGGGATTGACGGTCTCAGTTTTGTGGACGAAGTAAAAGGTTTCAATTTCCTTTTTCGTCAGTGAAACGTATCATTACACAACTAGTAAAAAAAATGACTAATCAGTTTTTAAGCAGTAACTTTATCAGTTTTTCTTAACTATCCACACTAAAGATAAAGTAAGTTCCGCGCATTCAAATAATACACCAATTTCGCTATATTAAAATTCAGTTTAAAACAATAGACCTCAGTATGAGGCTCTGGGGAATAACTACACAGTTTGTGGGGTTTATTCCCCAGGGCCTCGTGCTGAGGTCTATTGCCGTTCCTTAAGGACGACCAAGCGAGAGACTCGACACGAAAAAAATTGCATTCTGGCAACCTCGTCTCTCCTCTGCTTCCTTTGTGAACACGGGAGGCAGAGGAGAGAGAGCTTGGGAACGAGGTTGCCATTCTGGTCTCGGTAGAGCTACGTCATTAGAATGGAATTTTGAGGAAGTTTTGAACGTGTGTTCCACTCTCATTTGCTCCTAGTGGTCGCGAGGTATGTTGGGAAGGGGGCACTGACAAGATTGATGCAATCTCCCCATGAGCAAAGCGGACTAAAAAATCCTTCCCATGAAGCCTACAACGAGGAAACTTAATATTACATTTTTAAAATCGTAGTTTATTCAACACAAAATTATAACTGCTTAACGTTGAATTGTAGCGACCACTGCAACAGTTTAGACAGCAATTATAAACTTTTGTTAATTTCAACCAGGAGCAATAATAGGGGATGGCTCCTGTTTCGACTAATAGACTTGTGAAAAATTTAAACGCTTACAAGGCCAACAGTACTCAAAAGCAAGCCACGGTAGTTCATGATGGCTCTCAAATCAGGCCTTTTTTTCTTTCTCAATGCTGATAAACCTCTCTTGTGGCGGCGGCAATGCTTTTCTCTCAGCTTCAACAAGAAGCTTTCCCTCTTCAGTAAGACGCGACACCACCGAGCTCATATTCACGTCTCTGGGCAGCACAAAATGGCGGTTGAACTGACGAGAACTGAAATGCCCCTCTGTTTCAGATTCGTGTTTCGCGCTGACCGATAGCTCGTTGCCGACAACTTTGACTTTGATCTCTTCTGGCGCGAAGTTCGTCACGTCCAACAAAACGCTGAATTTCCTGTCGTCAATTGTGGCTACTTCTCCAGCGCGCGTCTCGAATCCCCCGAGCGGAAAGTCGTCCTCTGTTTTAACCACTCTCCTGGTCGCTTCAATGGTTAGATAACCATCTTGTGAAATCTTCGACGTTATACTGGTGGGATCTGCGTCTTGCGGGATGGGATAAGTTCGTTGGAATTCATTTCGCTCAAAGCCAAAATTTCCATCGGAATAGTGCTTTGCCTTTACGACCAAGATGTTCCCCTCGACTCGCAGGTTTACTTCGTCAGGGCGGTAATTTCGTACATCTAAAGAAGCTATGTGTATTTTTTCATCGGAACTTGAGCGCGGTCGTTGCATTTTGGTGCGTGAAATGACTTTTATGTCTGTATGTGTAATTCAGAAACCGAGGTTTTATAATTTAATCCCTTCGTTTTTAACGAAAGGTAATCAAAAGAAATATCAAAATAGTTTGCATGGGGTGAAAAATGAGTGATTGAACAAATAATATCTTGGAACTAAAGTGCCGTCTTAAATATATTGGACGCGAGTGTCCAGTATTGACATAAGTTTAAAATCGCGTTTTAAGGCGAGGAACCTGGCCTAGATCTTTTTGCGACTTTTTATGGCGCGATATACAATATAACTAACCGCACTCTATACCGAATTAATTACAATAAATGACATTCGGTTTAGTCCATTAGCTGTGTTTGTAATTAGCGGAATTTTCATACGTGAAGGTTTGTGATACATTCGATAATGTTCAGTTATAATGCGGTTTCAGGAGGTTTGTTTATGATATCGGCAGTTTAGTAATGTGATATCGCCGTGAAAGAATTCACAAAACAATAAAGCCTTTATTTTTTTCTTTTCAGGATCGCGAGGCTTTCTTCTACTGCTTAATTGCTAAACAACTACGAAGGTCTTTTTCTGCTTAAAAGTAAACGCAAAATTAAGAAATTTTCTGCGTGTGGAACTGAAAAAAGCAATAACGGATTATGTATTGGACTCAAAAATTCAAGAACTATATCAGTATTCAAGCGAGAGAAGATCAAGGTACTTACCTTAAACTTTCCTTGATTCAACTTTTGTCGCGATGTTAATCGTAGTTGTTTAGCATTAGCATGACCGTTGAATAATTGTAGTTAGAAAGGGTTTTTTTTTTCCCAAATTCTGATCAGCAAACCCACCGAATGATTAAAAGGCGCTTACTAGTTTCCCACCAAAGAAAATGACTTTTTTCTTGGTTTCCCATTATTGCTTTCTGGTGACGAGAGAATGGAAACCAGTGAATTTTATAAATAATAACGAAATTCCGTTCCGTTCCGTACAGAGAAAGAGGAGTACCTCTGGAATTATTGTTCCATTTGACTTTAAACTGAAGTTTCGCGGGTTTTTTTTTTTTTTTTTTTTGGCGAAATGTTAACCCCTTTCCGGTAACTAGTCGTAACGGTTTAGCCAAATGGGATACAAAAATTCCGATGGGAAATTCCGGATATGATTTGGTGTGTACCATCCGCTATCTCTCCTCCGCAGAGGCTCAAAGGGGACACGAGATTGGAGAGAATCCAATCCTCACAAGTCCCCGCGCTGACCAGAGCCAGAGAGATTGGGCTCAAGAGGTATGAGGCTGGGTTCTGGTGACCAGCGGTTGCATAATGACAATGGACTACTCGAGTACTCGAAGTTTCTGAGAAAAACAACAGGAAGTTCGTGTCAAAAGGTTACTGTAAATTCTGAGAAAGAGATGAAGTACCAAGTCAGTTGTGTGAAAGCGTTGAAATCGCTTCGGCTGGAAGTCTCATTCAAAGACGAATACTTGAGATTGTTAACAGCACCATGCCGTATATCTTGGTACGATGCTCTATAAGCCTGTCGAGTGGATATGACGGCCACCCGACGGTTATTGATTACCACGCTGAAGGTGGTGAGCAAGGCGAGTTCAGGCTACTACAAGACGCGATGTCACACCTGCAAGCCAGTTGTATTCGTGGCTCCTGTGGTTCTTTTAATTTTTGTTCTTGTCAGAGCGATCCTTATTGCTCGTACCAGACTGCTGAGCCCCCTTATTTAGTGCTTAACAGATTGGAAAACCACGGCTATAAAGTTGTTGCAGCGACCTCCGTTGCAGATAAGAGCGGGAATTGCGTATCGCAGATGTGGACATTGCACAAGCAAAGATAAAGCAACACAAGCCAAAACGAAAAAGAAAACAGAAAAAAGATGAAACCCCAGCTACCCAAGCAGTTTTACGAGACTTTATTGTGTTTTGTGTGTAAAAGATAAATTGTAAACACGGTTTGCGACGGTGTGACCGATATTTAGATGAATAATAGCAATAAAAACGAAGACTTTAAAAAAATAGTGTATAGAAATTAATTTGTAATGAATTGCGTACACTTCTATAACCTAAAAGAAACACCTGCATTATCACTATATTGTTAGTAATTTTGGTGTTACATGCATTTTTTTTTTGTTGTTGTTGTAATGTGGGGTCTTTGTTTTGGAATGTAAGTAAGTATTAAGGGAATAAAATGACGCTTGGGCTTCGGAGGGGATTTTGTTTATTTGAGCTCGCGGGTGGTGTCATTTGTCCTACAAATCAGCCGCTAGCCGCACCTGAGCGGGGAGGGGGGGGGGGGGGAAGGGGACGGTGCAGAAGAAAAGATCTTAGATTCGAGACGTTGATTCTATAACATGGCAATACCCTACCTTGGGATCGTATGAAGATTTTATTTCGGTGATGTCAATTGGCTGCGAAGAAATCGAGAAACCTGAGAACTGGAGCCTTCGCTCGAATTGGTGACTGTAATTCTAAGAAAAACGGGAAGTTGATGTTTACTGCGCCTTTCCATAACATGCGGACTCTAAAATTCAAAGTTCAACCGACGAATGCGTTTTTCGCTACCGTCAATCAAATGTTCGGCGGCTCCTCCCAGCTTCCGACTGTGTCATCTGAACTGTGCTCAACGATTTGATTTGATTACCGCGCGCTCGGCAGTAGTCGAAGCTGGAAGGAGCCGCCGAACATTTGATTGACGGTAGCGAAAAACGCATTTGTCGGTTGAGCTTTGAATTTTAGAGTTCTTATGTTATTGAAAGGCGCAGTAACGTCTGGCCTAAATTGTATTGTGTTGAAGTTACAGGCTACATTTTATTTCACGATACTCCATCCCGTGAAATCGCTACCACAAGTCCCATTGAAAGACGAGGACAGCAGTGTGATGGATGCCGTTATCGTAATTGTACGCAGCGCCATATCCCCAGGAAATGATCAGGCATTCTATGGAATAACGTACATTGAATACGAGCGAGAAAATGGGGCCCTTTGTCCTATAATGTCAGGCCTGTTGGCAGCACGTGTTGTTGGGCTTCCTTTCTGCCGGTACAAGACCACTCATCCCCCTTATGTCGTGCTTAACAGACTGATATTCGCGGGCTACAAAGTTGTCACAGCAAACTCAATTGCAGAGAGTGGACAGAATGGTCAGAATGGACAGAATCGACAGAATCGACAGAATGGACAGAATGGACAGAATGGACAGAATGGACAGAATAGGCATTGGCAGATATGGACACTGTACCGCTCGTTATATTAAGGTTAGAAGCAAAAGAAAAATGCGATTTTAGAATATAATAGACTCTGTCTGTCGCGCAACGCTTTACTATAGTTCGGTACTTAGTGTGTGGTAGCATGGGAAACCCAAGCAAATCGTGTCCACATCACTGTTTGAATGCATGGAATTCATAGTGCATCATACCCTTTGTAATTTTGTAGTTTGAGCTTGCAATGCAGTTAATCAATAGATAGGGAGGTCGATTATATCCATTCTCGACCCCAGACCCTTCGCTTTCTTCATCGCGCGCGAAGGCTCTGGGGAACTCTACGCAAGCGTAGCCAAAATCTGGCTATGCTGGCGTCACAGCGCATGCTCATTGAAAAACCAAAATGGCGCCTTACTTGGACGCAGCTGTTGTGTCTGCCTTAAAGAAAGCTGGAAAAGACGAAAACTTTCGCTTAAAAGCTGAGCAAAAGGCAATTATCGAAGCCGTAGTTTGTTCTAAAAAAGACGTTTTAGGTGTTTTGCCGACGGGTTTCCGAAAGTCCCTCGTTTTCCATCTGTTAAGTGATGTTTTTGACTTTGTTGATGCTAAAGGTCCACCTACACAGACAAAAGCCATCACCATTGTCGTATCGCCACTAAATGCCCTGATGAGAGATCAGATAGGAAAATTGGATCACTTGGGAGCCATTATTCTCGACGGAACGAAAAGTACCAACCATTTAGCAATGTCCTTAGTAACAGACGGCAAACTACAACTGATATTTTCACACCCAGAACTTCTGCTCGTGAACAACACAAAAACGATGCTGAAAACAACCAACTTTCAGAGGAATGTGCGTTGCATTGTAGTAGATGAGGCGCATTTAGTGGACGACTGGTGAGTGCTTTTCTTTTAGTGATTTCGTTTGGTTTACACAGATACAACTTCTGTTATAAATTAACTAAAACGTATTAAAGCATACTTTAATTTCAACTGAACTTCAATTTGTTCTACCTTACATCTAACTTAATTACTTGTCAAATTTCTGCTACAAATTTCAAAACCGTTTAGTGGCAGGTTAATGTGTGTACATGCACAGTTTGGCGTTAACTCAAATATATGGAAGGTTGCAAACTTTTAAACCAAGAGAATAATGTTAATCATTTCAATTCAATCAAAGAAAACAAAGCATAGTATAAAATGGATGTGACCCCTTTTCTTAAAACCCATCTATTATATTTTTTGTGCAACTCAGGAAAGAGTTTCGCCCAGCATTTGGGAAGCTTGATACCATCTGCAGTATTTTCCCTGATGTGCCCATCGTGGCTCTAACTGCCACAGCTACCAAAAGCAAGAAAGAAAAGATTGTTAGCTCCATTGGTCTTCAGCTTCCTTTTGTTGTTGAGGTTAATCCAGACAGAGAAAATATTTTCTTTGAGTCAAAACCCCGACCAGCTGCTAAAGAAGAAAGAATAACAATTCTAACACCTTATGCTCAGGAGTTAAAAGCTAAAAGATCTGCCATGCCGTTAACAATATTTTATGGGGACCTGGAGGGCTGTGCTGAAAGCTTTCTTTATTTCAGCTCTGAGCTAGGTGACAATCAGTATGAGCCACTCCATGCAGACAAAGTGGCCAAGAACAGGCTATTTACACAATATCATGCACAATACCCAAAACATGAACAAGAGCGCATTATGGAAGAACTTACTAACAATAAATGTAAGCACAGAGTTTTTTTTGTGACCATTGCATTTGGTATTGGCATAGACTGCCCTAACATTAGAAGGGTAATTCATCTCGGTGTACCTTACACCATGGAGGAGTACTTCCAGGAAGCTGGCCGTGCTGGAAGGGATGGTCTACCAGCCAAAGCTACAATTTACTACAATGCATATGACATTAGTAAAGCGAAACGTGGCCTACAAGATATTATGATTAAGTTTGTGAAATCAACATCTGACTGCAAACGCGAAATTATTCTCCAATATTTTGGGTATCAAGCCCCAGACAGAACTGATGGTGGTCATGATTGCTGTGACTACCACAGAAACATGTGCTCCTGTGAACTTTGTGTAAGTGAAGCTAAGAAACCAAAATTTGTCACTGAAGTTGATCTGCAGAGTACAGCACCTACTGATTCCATCACTGTTTCCAAAGAACAGAGAGACCTTTTTCGTCAGAGGCTTCTTAATTTTCGAGATACCCTGGGTACTTCCAGGTCTTGTGTTGGCAGTGTGAGCTTGTCAACTGGTTTCAGCTTAGAGTTAGTTGATAAAGCAGTGCAAAACTTTGAGAACTTAGATTCCATTGGGAGTATTTTATCCTATTTACCTGTTTTCAGTGAAGACAATGCTAAAGCTATTTTTGACATCCTACAAAGTGTCCTAGGTGAGCTACAGACCTAGATGGAGTTATGTTCCATTCTTATGTTTTAATAAGTCATAGTGAAGTGGCTGGTTATAAACTATGCAAATGTCAACTCGGAGATGGGAGGTGCTCTAGTTTACTTGGGTGGCATCACAATATTCTTGTCAAACCTTTACACTAAACTTCATGTGTAATTCATTAATATTTAAGACAGAAAACATGGTCTGTTTTTCTATCAAGTTTTAGTATGAATCTACTAGTGTTCTATCATGAATGCCATTCTCTGATTGGCTACGCTACTCACTGTCTATTCTGTGATAGATAGTGAGTAGCGTAGCAGTGTGCCCTTGTTAACAAAATGACTGCTGCTGCTTGGCATTTTCTAAGTGTCTGTGAAGAGGATTTAGATAGAGTTTAGAACGACTAGTAGATTTATACTAAAACAATTAGATTATTCGCTCTCAGTTTCTATGCGTGATAGTTGACTCTGGCTGCACCCTCGTCAATTATCACATGATAGAAATCTCAACCTCAAAAACACAAAAGGAAGTTTGGGAGAACTAGAAATGTTGTGTGACCACAAGCTGACAGGCGAGTGTTTCCACGGCTTTTTCACATCCTCCCAAACTTTCACAAGTTTTTCTAATGTATACCCCAATAGAAACACCAAGAAAATGTTTTTATCTTATTTAGAAAAGAGCCCAAAGAAAATAATAAACAATGTGACTAGGACAACTTTTTTGTTTTCCTATTGAGTTACAGAAATATGATTTTTAACCATTTAGGACACGTATTTTCTTTGGGCTATTTTCTAAAATATGCATTGTTATTCATGGTTTACCCTAAAGAATGTTAGGATAAATGTGAGTGGATGGAAATGGCTTCCTTGGAGGTTATAAGTACATTTATGTGGATTACCTGTTGTTCTCAAAATATCAATGGTACATGTACTTACTGAATTATCTTGGAAAACTGAGCACATTTAAGATACTATGTGTATGCAAGTGTGTAAACTTACATAATTTGTAAAATTCTTATAACAATGTAAGATGGCTGAAGTTATGTTGGACTGACAATAAACTTTGTCCTTTTTAGGTAATGTGCTTATGATTTCTAACTTTACACTTTTTGTGTGACTAATCAGGACTGATCTCATCCACATCCGACTCTTCATCAAAGTCGTGGTCACTCTCATCCTCAATATCACTGCTGCTATCCCCATCACTGTCAGCTCCAGCAAATCTACAGGCTGCCAGTTTCCTTTTATGTCTAGTTAACCAAGCATCCAGTTTTACAATGTCCAACTGGTCGAGGGGACTTTTTGGGATGGTGGGGAAAGAGTTGTGTTTACGACCTGAAGTAAACACAAATGGTCTTCGGCTATGTATAAGTTCAATCATTTCCCTCTCGTCATCTTGCTTACTCAGAGATGTGTGAAGGGTGTAGTCAGGAGCAATTTGACACTGTCTATCAAAATTATCTGAAACACCTTTCAAACCACAAGAAGCTTTTGTAGCCCTCTCTACTGCTGCGAGTGTCTTGTTAGCTACAAGATCCTTCAGAACAGTCTTGTGGCCTTTAACAAAGTGCTCTTGTTTAAGGTCATTGGCAACATTCTTCCCTTCACCACCTCTCCAGTTAACAAACTGTCCATGTATAATCCTATGGGCTACTTTCTGAGTGTAAAGGGCCTTAACACATGTTATAAACCGCATCATTTCAAATGCATACTTCATTCCTCTTGGTCTAGATCTGAAATAAAGCATTAATAGTTTTGCATTTCTTAGATTACGTTCACCATCCCCCTCCTTTTCTGTATCATGCAGTTGCATCAGTAATGTGCCAAGTTGTATCACTTGCAAGCCATAGTTGAGTACCCTGTCATCCTACTGTGGATCCTGTGGTGGTATGTTTGATATTGTAGGTTCTGGCTCAGTAAATGGTTCAGACTGAGGTTGTTGTTTGTTGTCTTCTTGACTTGCTTTGTTCTGACCACATAATGCTAAGAGGTTTTCTGCCAAATCACGTACTGTCCAACATGCAGGTTGTGTGTGTTTCTTTCAGGACTTACAGCCTCAACATGAGCTACATACACCAATGCAGTCTCAGTGTTGGTCACAATGGTGGGTGGAGGAGTTATTACTTTCCCCACTCCTAGTACTATAGGTCCCTGGTTAGGTACTTGTTGGAGAAGAGCAACAATGTGACCTGCAAAATGCATAACAGTGAATGCAAGATGCATTTTATTCTTGCTCAAAAAGTGTATCTTAGTACTACATGTATATATTAAATATTACAAATTTTTAAAACTTCTCAGCAATTAAGTCATCTGTATTACCATTAGTTTTATCTGAGGAGTGAAATACATGTAGCAGTTGTACCATGAAATCTTTAAATAATATCGTGAATTAAAAAGTCAATGACCTGTAACAAAAAAGAGCCAAAACCATTTGTTTTTAGTGTACATAAATTTAACTTCATATAAAATGTAATATATGTAATATGCACCTGGTTGGATGGATGGTCTCTTTGCTCTGTTCAATGAATCTGTGTTTACTTCCCTTTGCTCTTGATCTTTTTGAAACATAAACAACAATGAGCCAAAAAAAATGCCTATGTGTAGTTGATTTAATTAGTGAGGTTTTAAATATGTTTTATCATGTATTATTATATGCATATTGTTTTGCACATTTATTAACTCATTTCCAAAATTATGAGAGCTATTAAAAAAAATTGTCTTTCACTCGGTGATATCCCTGATTAATTATTACCAGTAACAGACTGGGTAAAAACTATTTTAATGTCCCCAAAAAGTTTTGACATGGTTTAAGTGATTATATTGTATAATTTCAAAGTGTTTTGCGGGTGTTTAATTTATTTAACTTACCCTTACATATGCATGTAGCTGTCCCTTTCTCTACCCATCTCCCTTGTCTGTTCCTGACAAGCCCCTTAAGTAATTAGTAGCTAATGGCTGTCTCTTTCAGATCCGAGCCAACAGAAAATTATTGTTCCTTCTTAGGCTTGTCAGAAGTACCCAGCTACCAGCAAAAATCACTATCTACTTCATGATCTCCCCCAGCTACTCTACTTGCTAATCACCTGATTCTTTAAGCGAGATGGCAAAATCAGCTGCCTACTCCAACAATAAAGCTGCCTACTTCAAACCTATGTAACAACTGCCTCTTATTTCTTTAACTGATGACCAAGAATGTTAACCTCAGCTAATAATTAACAAAATAATGCAGATAAAAACACGGCTCAATAATAAATTTCATAAGTATTCAATTCTGTACCTGCTGAGTAGATGGGTGATTGCTGAAACCTGGGTTCTGTAGCAGCAGCTTCAGCCTGTGGATGCTGCAGTGCTTGCTCTTTCTGTTGTCTCAGAGCTTTTTCAACATCAAATTCAAGCATCACGTACTCATCCACAAAACAACCAATGATCCTTTCCAAGTCCTTCGGGTCTGAGGAAGTAATTTTCTTTGGAGCACCATCCAATCATTCTAGACCAGCATATTCCATGAAAGCACTACACAAGTAGGCTTTTGTTGCTGATAACATAAGAGAATTGGCACTCTCAAAGTTGCTCTTAACTTTGGTGGAAACATTTACTAAGCCAAAACGTTGCCTCAAGTTGTAGAGGGAACCTACATCTCGTGCAGACTGTGTATTGTACAGCTGCTCCCAGATGTACTAAAGAGAGAATTAATTAAAAGAAAGAAGTGACTTAATGCATCAATCTCACACCAATTGATTGTATGATAGCTAGACTACTACTAAAACTGGTCAGTAACATGGAGGACTTAGGACTGTGATCTGGTAATGTAACATGATTGAAATTCAAAAGTCATACTGACATTTCAATCTCATACATGTACCTGCGTAGTTTTATAATATCATTGAAAATATTAAAGTCGATCATTTATGATGTTAAATCATCATCATTATTATCATTAGTTTCACCTCCTATTACAGTACATTTGACAGTTGCAATAAGTGATTATAGCCTGAGAACTGAAAGTCCTCTGAGCTGGTAGCAGGACAGAAATCTCGAGTCCAGATGTAGGCTACGCTAGGCTTTGCATTAAATGCATATAGAATTGTTATTTTTGATATTCATTAAATAGTAATTTTTTTTTTTCTTGACCATCTAAAAACCAGTACATCAAGTTGGGAAAACATATTGTAAGCAGCTGTGCATGTATACATGTAAATAATGTTACAAAGCACAATTTAGTCCCTTTTACTTTATAAAAATCTTATGCACTGCTTGCACAAGGGTCAAACAACCTATATCTTCAGGAGGGGTTAGGGAGTTAGGATATCAGAAGGAAAAAGCATCAATGGGATTTTTGTTTATTTTAAATTCAGTTCCACCACCTCCACCCACAGAGGTATTTCAGTCTTACCCCAAGGAATGACTGCTTAGCATGCCAGACAGCTGCAGCTTCTATAACACATTCAAACTTTTCACATGAATAGTCGCAGCCTGCTCTAGTTTTCTTCGTTCCAGTCACTCGTTCCCGACCAAGAAGGTCACCAAACAGTGGGATATGCTTTCCTACCAGTTGTAGAACACCAGAAAATTACTTTTTGAAAACAAAATTCATGTATTGAAGTAAATCTATTTCACTGTTTATACATTCAATACATATATTCAAAGCAAATAATTTCTATGTTAAAATATTTCATATTTTATTATATACATTAATTTCTGTCATAAATTTACCCAACTGATTATTGACAGAAACACATTAATTTAAGGTGGCTGAACACAGTTTTTGATATCCGTGTTCATTCACCTTTTTCTCTAAAACCCTTAATCCTTCGCTCGCCAAAAATAGCAGCAGGCAAGTTAACATCACAAACTTTGGTTTTTTGATGGTTAAGCTGACGTAAGTGCCATTGCCATGGCAACATGAATAAATATAAACAGGCCTTTAAAATCAGTTTTGTTTATTTATAGAAAATCTAATCATTAGATTTTCTTTACAATTTGCATGCAACAAGCTTGTAGCGATTCTCACAAGTTAACACCATTTTGCTAATAGTTTAACAGAGAGATCCTTAATTATCTGTTGTTGAAGGTTCACTGGAATATCTAGAATTTCCTTTGTTAAAGTTCAATCATTTTCAATACTCCAGTTACTTATTTCCTTAAGTATTTTTGTGCCAAATTTTGTGAAATTCTAATGAGTGGTTTTCGAGTAAAAGGCGTATTTCCGAGAGTGCAATTTTCATTCAATCGCAATTTTTTGACCTACTATGCATACGCTGCATTTAACTGGGTTCTTTCAGTAACAAAGAAAAAGCTGAGAATTGCTGGGTTCTTTGCAGCGTTACCTTTCCTAACATATCTTTGTAATAAAAGACTAAAGCCATCAACACTCTGGGTTCAATTATAGAGAAAAATAACGCAGATAGTAAATAAAATGATCGTTCTATTGACGGCATGCTTGTTTTTAGCAATCCTTGTGCGTGTGCTGAATGGCATCAGCAAAAGCACGCATGAAAACTGTTCGGCCACCTTAATTGTTGTGTGTAAATATTTTTTGCAAATTCATTAAGACGGGAAAATGAAGAAGCAAGCATTGTCTCAGAAAGAATTCCATGTGACAGAATTTAATACCTCATTTAATAAAAATTGCTCTTTTTTTCTTGTTGTTATAACTATAGTTAAAACAGAAAATTTTAAGGTACACACCTAGGGCAGATCTAGGGGGTTTTGGTTGAACCTCCTAAATTAAAAGAAAAAAGACATTTATAACATGCTGACTTGGTCTCAGATTGCTGGAAATTCTCAATTTAAAAAAAAAATTGAGGGAGGATGCCCCCGGGCCCCCTACAGGGGGGTGCCTTTGGTAGTCCCCTTCTCAAAACCCCTTCTCTAAAATCCTGTACTCACCCCTGATACACTACAGGTTAGTAATTGATTGTCAAAAAAATAAATAAAACTTATTGTGATATTCTTTTCACACACCTTTTAGAAGTGTTTCTGTTCTTTCCAGTTTTTCAAACTGTGAAACTTCTTCTGCGATACTTCCCTCATCAGGGGCATACACCTCAGTGAGTAGCTCCTGCAGCACTTCAAGATACTGCACAACATCGGAATGCTTTGACTGATTGTATGGAACAATTGGTAGGTTGATGACAATAGATTTCTTTGCCATTTCTGCAGAGAAGCGATGCTTAATATGCTTAGGGATAAAAGATTCCAAGGAACTGAGACATGGAAAGAATTCTACCAGTATTCTGCTAACAAGGACAATGAACTCTTTTCTGAAAAGCTGAAGCTCATCCTTACAAAGCAAGTAATTGGAATTGCTGAAAGTGCTAATGTCATTCACCAGTGGCTTTGTATCATCAAGCCCAGCACTTGAGATCCGATCAAATGTTAAATAATGCGTTATCCAGTGAAAATCAGAGTTCCTATGATTTTTCAGGATGACATTTGCTAAAATTTTGAAATCAAAATTGTCAAATGTAGCTCTTAATTCCATAGAACTGTTTTCCTTCATTACGTCATGAACCTTTTGTACAAGCCCATCGCCTGCAAAGAAAGGAAGAAAAAGTCCTTAATTTTCAAGAAGGAAAATAACAATAATACATATATTTTATGCCCTTTAAAATAATTTATGATTTAAGAAAAACTGTTGTAAATGAATGCTTACCAATGGCATCCATAGTTTTCAAGTAATTTGCCCTTGACTGGCAGATACCAAGACTCCTCATTCTTTCAAAGGTCTGCATGGTACATATTGCAAGAAATAAAAAAAAAAAACAGATAAATGTGAAACAACAACTTAATTAAAAGCTATACATCAGCACCTATAAAAAACTTGTTAATAACTTTTGAGATGATTGCTAAATGAAAAAGTCTGTGAGTACCAGTAAGTCTTGACACAGTTTTCTTATAAAACTTCATCCCTAACAGAAGCTAAGGTATCTCTGTCTTAGACACTCTTCATTTTAAACTTCTCTGACCAAAAGGTGGACACCCCCAAGCAGACACTTCTATGTAGTTTCATTGGGTTTTACTTGTGGCTAGGGAATGGTTATAATTACATTTTGATGAGAGGTAATGTACTTCTTGGAAAAAAGTACAGCACAATACAGTTTACCACTAAGTGATCAAATATATTGATAAACATCACCTTTGTCCACCCCTTTTTTTCTTGTATTTTTTAAAAAAAATCCAACCATCTTTAGAGGGGATTTTTTCATTCTGTTTGGGGGGGGGGGGGGGGTTGGCTTGCACTCTGCCACAATTCCTTTGGCCCCTTCTGTTTGAATATTTTGGATCTGCCCATGGCTAAATTTACCTTTTTGCTGCTGTGCCCAACTCCAAGAATAATTGTAGCAATTTTTTGGACCAAGCTAAGCTCTTGCCACCTCTGGTTCATCATCATTGCATAAACCATGTACACTGGAGGGACTTGAGCATCCACATTTTTCTTTAGTCTGGGAGCAGCCACTGTTGCAATGAAGTCTAGTATATCTGGTGCCCTGTTCTTCATTTCTTTCATAACATTGCACCACTCAACACTTTCCAAAGCTTCCACTGATGTGTCTTTAAGGACCGACGGTTCACCACGAGTCCTTACACACAGTGATTGGCACTGGTCATTGATTTCTTTAAGTAGCTGTAACTTGATGGCCCCCTTGATGCTATCAACACTGAGAACTTCTTTGGCAATGTCCTCTGGAATTCCCCACTGCACAGTACTCAACACCTTTGTAACTGTTGCTTTTGGTATGGCGTCTTTGCATGACTTGATGAGCTGGAAGGTCATTAAATGAAAACAATTTTGTCCATTATGTTTCTTTTCTTAATTTAACTTACGTATAATATCAACAGGGGTAGTTTATCCAGACTCGGATGGAAATACCGGCGTAACAATTTTTTCGAAAATCGCACAAGTTCTTCTTTCCTGGAACTTTTTTCACGAGCTCCGTTTAATTTATTTTAAATCTTAAAAATAATATAATAAAACGAACCTGTGAGTTTCGAAGACCAGCATCGGTTAATATCTCCGAGGCCTGTTGTTTGTTTAATTCGTTGTCTGGACTCGAGGCGCTTATCGCGCTTACCACAGGTAAGGGAAGGATATCGCGACTGTTTGTAGGAACTTGCTCGCCGGAGAAAAGTGAAGAAATCTGAACTCTCAACTCAGAGCTACACTCTTCATCAGCCGCTTGATCGGCCGGAGTAAAGGTGGTGGTGTCAAAGTGCCGTGTCGTAAACTCAGTGGGAACTGTAGGCCTTCGTTTTCCATGCGGTTCTTGTGTTGGTGTTGAAGGCTTTCTGCCACGTTTAAGCCGAGCGTTATCTAAATCCGCTATCTGGATTTCTTTGGATTGCGAGCAAATGTTTCGGAAGTCATCGATAGCTTTCGCAAGTCCTGTGACCTTTCGGAAACATTTCCTGCAGATTTTTGTTGTTAGGAAATCTTCATCGCTCTCTTGCACCTGGATCTTTCCCACTTCTTTTAGTTTCTCGATCACATTTTCCCTTTGAGCCGTTTTTCCAAACAAATCTATGCTATCATATACGTTGGACAAATGAGAATTGCAGCAACGGCAAATTTTAACCTTCCGATTGCACAGTTTTTTCGGTGTTCCGTCCATTTCTTTCACTGTTCCCTGCACGCACTGTAAGTTTCCCGTAAATTCACTACAGGTAGCGCCTAATAAATTGACCAATCAGAAACGTTTTTATTGTTTCACTCATAAACCAATCAGAACAGACTTTCTGGCCCAGTTCGTCAGAGCTCTTCTCGCCGTCCGTCATGCGCAAAAGAGAAGAGCTCTGGGGTCGAGAATGGATTATATCCTAATCCTTGAATTTAACGTAGTTTTGACGTATACTCTTGTAATCTTTTTAACGTTGCTTTCTGTATGGCGTGAACGCTATTCATAATATGTACTTACAAATTGATTACAGTGATCGTAAATCTTAGGTTCGATCTTTGTTATAGTGGTAGAAAAGAGAGTAATTTAACAAACAAATGGTGCATTGTAACGAGAGGAATTTTGTTATTTCATCGTTGATTGATAGACCTTGGCATTGTCGTATTTTGATTTTGCATCTATATGTAAATTTCAAGTGTTTGCATCATCTTAATGCATAACAGCTTAAAATCGACTGGATTAGTTAAAAGATGGCTTCGCGGTTTGACGCATGTACAAGGTTTTAGGTTGAGTTGAAGTCATCTTTCTCGCTTTCCTGCTGAATCACACGTAGTTCAGTAGTGTGACAGACCATTATTGTTATTATTTGGACAAGTAGAATAACTGATGGCTAAATTTCATCTCATTTTGGTGAGAGAAAAGACTTTGACAACAAGGTGGCCTCGATGAGACGATGACAATCCATGTCCATTTAACTCGGGAATACTCGTGTCTCACGCAGACACGAGGAAAAGCTCTGTCCCCCGGGAGGGTGGACTCTCAAATAAAAAGAACGGGGTGCTCGTGGTACCTTTTAGGGGTTAAAAAAGCGGTTTTGCTACCTCTTAGGGTGTTGAGCCTCAAAATGTCCACAGTGGGAGCTTTTTTGGTACCTTTAAAGGTATGACAGGCGATAGTGAGTTGTTTTAGAATTGGTATCTCTTAGGAGTGAAAAATTTTCAAGCCACACCCACAAAACAAGATTTTTGTACCTCTAAGAGGTTCTTTTCAAAATTTCCGACGAGGGCCCCCGTCCAATTTATATGGGAGTCCCCCCCGCGGGGGGGCTCTGTTCATGATCAGGTTATCTTATCTCACAATAATGACTACCACAAATCTCATTGTTACGGACGAGTAAGAGTGTGTTGGATGCCACGCCATGCCATACATCATTGTCCGCAGCCGCATGTTTCCACCAAAAAAAAACAAAATGGCATTCAAGGGAGTAACGTACATTGAGTACGGGCGGGAAGATTCCAGCAGGAACCTTGAAACTGCAATGTCAAGCCTGTCGGCAACGCGTGTGACTGGCTCTCCTTTCTACCTGTACAAGACAACTCAATCTCTATTCGTACTCGCTGTATTCTTATATTGTAAACTCACGTTGAACCTGTAGTAAGAGTCTTTATGTTTTTCTGTAACAGTATGCTTGCGGGATCAACATTATCAACAGTAGCCTTGTCTGTGCCACACAATGTCTGAGTCAGGAACGGTAGCGTTGTGTGACAGGTAGTAAACATGGCCGAGTCACGCAAAGTTCCCCCAGTCGATAAACTCTCATAGGATAATATCAGTGGCGGATCCAGACCTTGAGCTAAGCGGGGGGGGGGGGGGGGGGGGGGCAGGTGGGAGGCTGTAGTTTGTTTTGCTTGCTCTGCCGGCTTTTCTTCCTTCTGTGATTTCTCTTTTTTGTTATCAGAGATAAGGGGGAGAGGGCCTCCCGTAGATCCGCCACTGAATATCTACAAAAAGTACAATTGAAACCCTCTGGGAGTATTCGATATTTGTTCACAAACGCCAAGCAATTTCAAATAACGTTTTGGTTGGGCAGTGGAAGAATGCTTCCAGCTTCGGCACACTATAAAACAACAACAAGCAACACGCGCAGCCAGCTACGCATCGCTCAATTGAAAAAGCTAGATTTCTTGAGTTGAATACCATGCTATATGTGTTTAGTATCCGTGTGTTAGTTGTATGTTACCCGTATACACCAGTTTGTTAGCGGCATGTTAAACGTATCAGTACGTTCGCCAGTGTACACGTATGTAGTATGTTACCCGTACCCGTGGCGTGTGATGTTTCAGTCATGATCGTAACATTACCAGCATCATGATGATGCAAATATAAGACATCTAATCAACATAGCAGCCGAAGATCGATCTAAATTTTCGGCAAATCGGCCTTGGGGCAGTAATATTGTTTAGATACAAAGAAGATAATAAATCATGGTTTCCGTGTTCACGGTTTCACGGTTTTTACCTCTGGGTGCTCAGGTGACCAGTCTCAACCAAAATAGACCAATTTCGATATATTAAAATTCAGCCTTAAACAACCTCAGTATGAGGCTCTGGGGAATAACAACAGAGTTTGTGGGGTTTATTCCCCAGAGCCTCGCGCTGAGGTTAATTGTGTTAGGCTAAATTTGAATATATCGAAATCGGTCTATTGGAAAAGGGTGTCGAAGGCGAGATCTGTACAGGCCCGCAAATGACCCCAGTCCATAAATGATCCCCGTACCGCAAATGATCCCCAAATTGTACCGCAAATGATCCCAGGACCGGAACTAATCCCCATATTGTACCGTAAATGATCCCAGACCGGAAATGGTCGCCTCGCCATAAAAGATGGAAGAGTGAGGACTCACGAATTTGGACATTGGGTTTAAAATTTATACAAAGAGTTTTTTTTATTACTGTGAAACTCAGAAACCCGTGAACATTTGGATTTGATTGCCAAAGGTTAATTGTGTACTGAACCAATCACAATAAAGTTCAGGACGCGCGAGAAAACCTCAAAACCACAACCATTTATCGCTGGTGTCTGCGGTTTAGTTTCTCACACTTAATTGGCTTTTTCTTTGCTACGCAATAAAATTCCTCAAATATTTCTGTTATTATTATTATTCACAATTTTCTGAGTTTTACAATAATAATACAATATTTTTATACAGCATTTACTGTATGTAACGCAAGCAAAATGTGCAGTATGAACGATTTGAATGCAAATTTCACAACTTAAAAAATGAGATCCAACGTCACGAAATCCTGTGTTTGAAATTTGCAGTTTAGCTAGGTCCTTCCCTGAATGACTTTATTAGGTCCGTGTCTGAAATGTACGGTACTCTGTCCTCAGATTTGCAGACAGCTGAGAATTCAGGCAAGTGGATTGACTACATTTTCGCGTAGCTTTCGGCACAGAGTAGACTATTAGTAGTAGGCCTCCGTCGGTCAGGGTTGACCATGGGTAGCATCCTAGTTGTCTGCTTGGCTGGAGCACCGGTGTCTGTGGCTGTAGAGGCCGATGCGGGAGTGACAGTTTCTGTTGCAGAGGTTGCATTTGTATTCTGTCTCTGGTCTGTCGAGGCTGTCGCTTTGTTTTCTGCGGACCCGCCTCTCTGTGGCGGCTTGTGTCAGCTTCTCCTCCCCTGATTTGAGGTGTTTGGTCAGGGCTTCTCTCCAATTGGACCGGTTGGCTGCCAGGCTCTCCCAGGACTCTGTGTTGATGTCTACAGCCTTCATGTCGCGCTTCACGACGTCGCAGTATCGCAGCTGTGGCTGCCCAGTGGGTCTTTTTGCACAGGCCAGCTCTCCGTACAGGAGGTCTTTGGGGACGCGGC
Source organism: Orbicella franksi (assembly GCF_964199315.1). Taxonomy (NCBI): domain Eukaryota; kingdom Metazoa; phylum Cnidaria; class Anthozoa; order Scleractinia; family Merulinidae; genus Orbicella; species Orbicella franksi. Next base: position 26,148,614 of record NC_138148.1, on the reverse strand, counting down.
CGTCTGGCATGCGGTGGACGTGGCCTAGCCAACGGAGTCTGGGCTGTCTGAGTAGTGTGAATATGCTGGGCAGACCTGTGCGAGACAGGACCTCAGTGTTGGGCACCTTGTCTTGCCATGATATTCCCAGGATGCGGCGGAGGCTTCTCATGTGGAAGGTGTTCAGACGCATTTCTTGCCTGGCGTACGTGGTGCATGTCTCGCTGCCGTATAGCAGCGTGCTGATGACACAGGCATTGTACACTGCCATCTTGGTCTTCCTTGTCAACTTGGGGTTGGTCCACACACGTGATGTGGGGCGCGCAAGGGTTGTGGCTGCCTTCCCGATTCTCTTATCAAGCTCTGTGTCCAGGGAGAGGTTGTTAGTGATAGCGGAGCCAAGGTATGTGAACTGATGCACCGCATCGAGCTCATAGTCTTCAACAGTGATGACTGGTGGTGATTCGGTGGCTTGTCCCAGGACGTTGGTCTTTTTCAGGCTGATGGTCAGCCCAAAGTCTCTACAGGCCTGGGAGAAGTGGTCCATCAGTGACTGAAGTTCGCGCTGGGTGTGGGTTGCTACTGCCGCATCGTCAGCAAACAGCATGTCTCTGATAAGGGCTTCGCGTACTTTGGTCTTGGCTCTGAGGCGGGCAAGATTGAAAAGCCTGCCATCTGATCTCGTACGCAGGTAGATCCCTTCTCTTGACGTGCCAAATGCATGCTTCAGAAGCATGGCGAAGAAGATCCCGAAGAGAGTTGGCGCGAGGACACAACCCTGTTTGACCCCGCTGCAAATGTTGAAGGGCTCCGAGGTGCTGCCGTTGAACTGCACGGTCCCCTGCAGGTTGCTGTGGAAGGACTCAATCAAGCTCTGCAGCTTAGGTGGGCAGCCAATCTTGGGCAGGATTCTGAAGAGGCTCTCTCTGCTGACAAGGTCGGACGCCTTCGTGAGATCGATGAAAGTGACCTACAGGGGCATCTGCTGTTCCCTGCACTTCTCCTGAAGCTGGCGAAGGGAGAAGACCATGTCTACCGTTGATCTTTCAGCTCGGAAACCGCACTGTGACTCTGGGTAGACACGTTCGGCAAGTTTCTGCAGACGGACCAAGATGACCCGAGCGAAGACTTTGCCCACGATGCTGAGTAGCGAGATGCCTCTGTAGTTGTTACAGTCGCTACGCTCGCCTTTGTTTTTGTAGAGGGTGACGATCTTGGCATCCCTCATGTCTTGTGGAACAGCCCCTTCTTTCTAGCACTGGCAGAGGACTTCATGCAAGGAAGCAGTAGGGTAGTCGCAGTGCTTGATCAGGTCGGGGGTTATCCCGTCGCTGCCTGGGGCTTTCCCTGCGGCCAAGCGGTTCAGTGTCGAGCTCTTCCATGACAGGCAGGCACTCGATGGCATCGAAGGCTGCAGTCGTCACAACATTATGTCTGGGGTAGAGGTCAGAATAGTGTTCCACCCATCTCTCCATCTGTTGCTCCTTGTCTGTGATGACTTCCCCAGTGGTGGATTTCAGGGGAGCTGTCTTGTTCTGCACTGGTCCCATTGCTGTCTTGATGCCATCATACATACCTCTGATGTTCCCTGTAATTGCTGCTGTCTGGATTGTTTCGCTGAGCTCTGACCAATACTCGTTGGCACAGTGTCTGGCAGTTTGCTTAGCTACATTTTCGCGTAGCTTTCGGCACAGAGTAGACTATTGACAGTAAACAAAAAATTGCACGAGCAAAAGCGACTGCTCTACTCATACGGCATACACTAAATAAATATATCTAAAGAACACTGCGGTAACTCACACTCAGTTAATCTTAAGCACTTTCGTGGGAGCCCGTGGCTATCTAGGACGCAAGTATATAGAGAAAAGTTCTATGCGGTTATAATATGATGGCAGAGGCATCCTCGAAGATTCATGTTTCTTTTTGCAGTTCGTCCCCTAAACGAAATATTTGTACAGTCGACACATGTCAATTTGGTATTTTGCGCAGTATGTTTAACGTTTCTTATTGCTGCTTTTATGCCTGAGGTGCTTGTCTTTTCTTCACCGAGGATAATTAAGAAAATATGTATCCATCCATAAACTTTTCATGGAGTCCACGCCATTCCTAACTTTTTGCGGTGAATTCTGGGATCATTTGCAGTCCAATTTGGGAATCATTTGCGGACCTGTACAGATTGATCTCGCCCACAAGAGATCTGGGAACGAGACTAAGCAGATTCCTGAAATTCTGAGAAAACGAGGAAGTCACTAGTAACGACTTTGTTGTTTCGGTCAAGCGCTTGTGTAAAAACGCAGTTTCGTTGTGTAATAGCTTTTAATTCCGTTGAAATCCTAACCAGAATCATGCCGTATATCTTAATACGTTGCTTGATGGACGGGAAAACAGAAGATAAACCATTTGACGGGATGACGACTTATATTGATTTCAATGCTAACTATGAGGATGTAGGCTTCCCAATGATAATGTCAAGGCTGTCAGCAACACGTGTTGACGCGGATAGTCCTGACTCTCCTCACTGCACGTACTCAACCAGTGAGCCGCTTTACGAAGTGCTTAACAGCTTGGAAACTGAGGGCTACAAAGTTGTTGGAACAAACAACTTTCTTGCATATCATATATGGACACTGTGCAAGCAGCGTCGCATAGAGTGCAACCTAAGCAAAGATGAAAAGCAGCAAATTTATGGACTGCTGCAAAGGTGCATTACACTGGTATTAGTTTGGATCATTTTGTCTTTCCTATATTCTTGCTGGGAACACCTTACAAAAAGGTCGCTCTAAAAGTCGCAAAAATGGCACGAACTGTTGACGTAATGACTCGCGGCAAAGAGAATTTAGATTTTGATAATCGATTTCCTTTTATTTTTTTATTTCTTAAACATTATTAAAATTTAAAAGTGTTCTCTTGTTAAATTAGTTTTAAAAGATTGACCTTTCGATTGCCAGTCTGCGATCTTTGACAAATAGTGAATGAAAAGCGCTATCGTTAAAACATATACGGTAAAAAGTGTGAAGAAGAAAAAATTACAATAAGAACAAAAAGGAGCAGAGAACGTTTTTAAATTTTAATTATGTCTTGTCCTGGTCACTCGTCCATTTTTAAACATTACGGAGTTGAGTAGCGAGGACGGCGACGCCGACGATAAGCCGGGTCCATTAGAAATGAATTTATGTTTTACCTACGAATCTCGCGGTGCTCTTAAGTCATTTAGTTTGTTAATCACTATCAAGACTATCACGAAACTAAACCTAGAACACAGCGATAAATTTGACATAAAAATTTAAAAAATTAACCGTCTTGGTTCACGTTCTCCGGACAACGCAGAATTTGGTTATTTCACGTTGTTGTTTTGCAGAGGAAGGCAAAGAAATGTACAAAGATTTATAACGTACGTGCACAGCCATTGTTCTGCTCATTAACTCTTTTGTTTAGTGACGTTCCCGTCGCCGTTGCCGTCGTGGTTTTCTTAAACTTCCCATTATTGTCAGTGAAAAACCCCGTAGTGACCTTGAATAGATTGACCTCGATGAAAATTAGGAGGCCTAGGAACTAGACTTCATAGTGTACGTATAAGGCAACCATAATTCTAAGAAAACACTCGGCGTTAACTTTAATACATTCCACAGTATTCAAACTGTTTACAAAGTATAGAGAACAGAAGTGTCATTTTACATAAAGAAAGAGCGTTAGACACCATGCCGTATATCAGTGCGCAGTTCCTGCTTGCACCCAGGAGTGGAAGAGGCATTTCGTCAATCTGGAACGCTCATCGATCGACTGCCATGTTGACCAAAGGGAGCTCGCAAACCTCGAAGCTGCAATGAAAGACCTGGGCGCAACGTGTAATTTTATTAGCTGGACGATCAAGATCGCTCACCTCCCTGATTTGGTGCTCAACAGATTGGAAACCCTGGGCTACAAAGTTGTTGCAACAAACACCGTTAAACATTTCCTGATATGGACTCTGCACAAGCAAGCTTAAAGCTCAATGACGCGAGAAAGGACTAAGCAATCGCATAGTTTTTGTTCTCTATATATTACGATCGAAATCAAACATTATCCCTGACTAACCATTACTCCTAGCCGATTGTAGAGAGGTATTCAGTTACTGGTTTGGGTCGATACAAATGTGTATATGAATTATTAAAGTATAAAGAAGTGCTTCTTGACTAGAGCGTTGCTCCGAGAAGGTGGGGGGAGGGGAGGGACTCTGTTATAAAACCTATGTAGGTGCGTACGACGCCAAAAAGTATGGCATTTGATCGCTTTTAGTCTGAGATAGGGTGTAAAATTGTGCCCATTTAGGAATCCATTTCTGTGAGGCTGAAATCATGTGTTAGTCAGGTAACAAGTAAGTAAAGGTTTTAAAACTATCACCTCTTTGTTAAATGCCGCGTTCGCCACCGGTGTTCTCGCTGCAATACTAAATTAGAATAACAACCCTCGAATATCATTTTTAACTCGAACAATTTAACTTAAGGGTTTTTTAATTCCTAAGCGATATTTTCTCAAACGCAACATTTTTCTTCCCTTTTCTTTTACGTTACGAGAGTGAAAGCGTGATAGTTTTAAAACTAACACCTCTTTTTTAAGAGCCGCGCTAGCAACCGATGCTTTTGTTTTAAGACTCAATGAGAACGATCACATTAATCCTTTTTCAATCCAACGGCTTAGTCAGGCAATTTTTCCAGATCAAAGGGCGAGTTTTCATACACGAAGCCTTTTCTATTCTTTCTTTTCTTACGAGTAAGGCAAGTTAGTTTTAAAATTTACGACTCTTGACCAAGTCAAACCATCGATATTGACTTCATTGTTTTGCGGCGTTGTGCTGCGCGCTATTACCAACTGATCCAAAATCGTATAAAAGAATTCAGCATTTCCAGGTTTCTTGCTTGGGGTTAATAACAATAATAATCCTTATTACATACTTCCAAAAAAAGGCTATTCGGTATGTACTTAGAAAAAAAAAACGCTTAAGGCATGTTACATTACGGAATATTTACGCTTATGTCACCATTGAAAACCCTTAAAACAGATTTAAAAAAATTCTCAAAAAAAAAGATTCAGTTTTGTTTGGTTTTGTTTTTTTCTCTCGTCCTCGCGCCGAGTATGGTTCGTGAAGGTTTTAACAGCGAATCATCCTTATCGTGTTCATAAATTTTTAATCAACTGGTTCGCTGATGCACAAAACATATTGACTGAGATACCAAGCATACTGAAGCGCATTTTCTCCCCTGGGTACCCCTGTGTTAACAGCACCTTAATGCGCAACTTTCCAAACCCATCTCCCCTAATGCCGCTAATTTGACACGCCGACAATAGACCAATTTCGATATGTTAAAATTCAGCCTAAAACAATAGACCTCAGCACGAGGCTCCTGGGAATAAGTACAGAGTTTGTGGGGTTTATTCCCCGGAGCCTCGTGCTAAGGTTTATTGTTTTAGGCTGAATTTTAATGTCTCGAAATTGGTCTATTCTGCAACGATTTGAAATCCATCTTCGCCGAATCTCAGAACAATTCCCTCAGCGCAACAAACAACAAAAGGTTTTGTTTGGACTTGTGAAGACGAATTTTACTCACTACAATGGGCCATTTCTTGATACGCATGTCAAAAGAGAGCTCGCACCAAAAGCCGTAATTCTAACTCGTTAAAATTGTCACGAGCTGTTGACGTAATCAATGATTTGATTATCGATTTTCTTTCATTTTCTTTCTGTGATTTATTAAAAAAAAATCGAGATACGGAAACACTCCTGAAAGTTTGGGAGAACTCAAAAGATGCTGTGGAATAGTCTCCCGCGGCACGTGTTCCCACAGCAGTCTCCTGGAATCCACTCGTACCTCTGTAACTCGATAGAAATACGTTAATTGGTTTTATTTCTTAAACATGTTAGTTTGAGCCTGCGCTTTAACAGACTCAGTGACGTCAAAAAGAATGAGGCTTAAAAAAATTGGGAGGCCTAGGAACTAGACTTGATTCTGAGTGTGCGCATTAGGTGACTGTAATTCTAAGAAAACGAAGAACTTAACAGGCACCCGTCATTTGTTTTCATTGTAAATCCAGTAGATTCGACAGTCTTAACTTTAAACTGTTGAAATAAGGAACAAAAGTGTCACGACTGCGTTATACACCATGCCGTATATCATAATGCGCTGCTCCATTGACCCATCGGTCGGACACATGAGAGGTACGGCGTTTCAACCATCGGCAACGTTCATTGAGTACCATGTTGACAAGAAAGATCAAACCGAGTGCAGAAACATGGAAAGGATAATGGGTCGACTGGACGCATGGTGTTCTCTCGATCGCGATCAGACTTCTCCTTTCTACATTTACAAGATGGGCAAGCCCCCATATTTCGCGCTCAACATATTGGAAACCGAGGGCTACAAGGTTGTTGGAACAAACACCATTTCAAACCACCTGATATGGACACTGCACAGGCAACCTCAACCACAAGCTTAATGACACAAGCAAGGACATAGTAATACAGAAAGGTTTTCTCCTCCATGTACGGTGATTGAAGTCAAACATTGTTTCTAGCCGATTGAAGTATTCAGTTTCTGTTTTGGGTCGATACAGACGCGTGTTAGTTAATATTCTAGGTTAGAGAGGAGCTTCGCGGATGTGCATGTGCGGCGCCAAGCAAGGGGTATGGCATTTGAGTGCTTCTGGTCTTCTGGTCTGAGAAAGCGTGTAAATTTTGACCATTTTGGTTTTAAGGTGAAGTCAGCAAACTAGACAGGCGAAGTTATTGTAAACGGGTATCGAGTTTTGCAGCTGCACTGGTGTGTTGAAAATCTCATGTTTGGTTTAAGATATAGTGTAAGGTTTTAAGAAACGCACCGTACACCCCATCAAAACTTTCGGGGAACATCCTCCTCCTCCGGGAAGAGGGGCGTTATTAGGAAGTAAATATTACGAAATGTTGAAGACAGCTTAAATATGAGTTCAGTTTCTCGTAAGTTTCATAACAAAAGTAACAACGTACTCCCGGCCAAACAAATACTCAAAGTAGAGAGTTAATAGCAAGTTTATCTGCTCGGCAGTAACAATAGGATATTGCAATCGAGCAAAAAAGTGTACTGGTGATAAGTACTACAACTTCATATCATCTTCTCTCTATTCATGTAGTTGGACCTTCACTTACAGTTGATGAGAGTACACAGCGGGATCGATTATATACTCGAATTCCACGTAGTTTTGATGTATAATCTTGTTCGGTATAGCGTGAACATTTTACATGATGTATTTGTAAATTGATAACTATCAGCTTAGATCTTAGTTTCATTGCTATGGTTTTCGCGACGAAAGTAGTAAAAATAAATGGCGTATCGTAATGACAGAAAGTTTGTTATTTTATCGTTGATTCATAGACCCTGAAATTGTCGTATTTTGATTTTGCATCTATATGTAAATTTTAAGTGTTTTCATATTTTTATTGCATAACAGCTTGAAATCGACTGGGGTAGTTCAAGGATAGTTTCATGGTTCGGCGGATGTGCAAGGTATGGCGCGAACATAAAGAATCTTTCTCGCCCGCGCTTTCTCGCTAACTGGACCACAAGTACTTCAACATTCAGAAATTCTTGATTCAGTGTTTCACTGTTTTAGTGGAACTACTTATGACGTCATCACTTTCCTTATTTGCATGATACAAAAACGTAAATATCTCTCAAACGAAAGAAGATAGTCCAAAAAGGAAAACGCCATTCTTTTTTTATTTTGAAAAACGTTCAAATAAGCAGCAATTATTTTTCAGTTCATAAGCATTATAAATAAAAACTGGTTGATATCCGGGTATTTTTTAGTCAGAAGGTTTCGATTGTGACTATGCTTGGCCAGACCTTTGTTAGTGGTCAGCGGTAATATATATACAATAGACTATTATATGATTCCCGGAAAAACCGGAAGAAGTTCATACGATTGCTTTCTCTAATTCTTAGAAAAAAGGGACTATGCTTTTTTTTTAACCCGGGGGAGGGAGGCGGAATACATGAAAGGGTCACCTTATTCTTTTAAAATAGTCTGTTAAGGTGTATGCTTGCTTCTCGGGCCGGAACATCACCGTGTAAAGCTACGTTTGCTACCCGCCCCCCCACCCCCCCTACTCTACTAAAAAAAATCAGGCGTTAAGCGAATTGTGACGAGGTCGCGAGACATCAGGTCACACAGTCTTCAAAACGTTGTCCGCCTAAAACGAATAACAGTGAGTGAGATACCATGCCCTATATCACAGTACGTAGTGCTATAAGGCCAGCGGAAATAGAAGGTTTTCGGCCGACACCAACGTTCATTGATTGCTATGCTGACTTTGACGAGGAAGACGGGCGCGAGATTCAAGATGCAATGGTAAATCTGGGTGGAAGTTATTATCCCAATCAATATGATCGAACAGGTCTAGCTAGTCGTTGGCGGGTGTACTCTATTTCTCAGCCCCCTCATTTCGTGCTGAACGGTTTGGAAAAACTGGCCGGCTATAAAGTTGTCGCATCAAACTCCATTACAGAGTCGAACACCATAGGCGTTCCATCTCATTCACATTACCAGATATGGACTCTACACAAGTAAACGTAAAACTCAACAAATTGAGCAACATAAGCAGACGTAAAATTGCGTGAAACTACAACAACTGATTAAGTTTAACAAGCTTTTGTTCTCCATGTCCTCGGGGACTGAAGCGAATGAAACATCACACTACTAAACATGCTCAAAGTAGAACATTAGAACTCTCTGCAACATCTGCTCGGAGGTTATTATAGATTATTGTAGATCCATCGGACAAAGAAGTGTACTGGTGATAATTATTAGGACTATAGATGCTGTAGTCCGCATTCGTCGATCCTGAAGGACTATGGAGTTCCTCTGGATGCACATTCTGGGACAGCGTCTTCTGTTGCCATGAAGGTCGATTTGGAAATGACATTCGCCTAAGATAACAAAATAAAGGGAAGCAAACAGATCCAGAAGTTGTACTGGACTAACATCAACCTGTATACTGAACTAAAACACTTATTGAGATAATCCCGGCCTCACTAAGAGTCCTTCACTACAACTTCACACCATCCTCTCTGTATTCTTACAGTTGGACCTTCACTTACAGTTAATCACATTTCACAGCGGGATTGATGAATGATATCCTTGAATTCTACATAGTTTTGACGTATAATCCTGTTCTGTATGGTGTGGACATTTTACATGATGCATTTGGGAATTGATAACTATGAGCTTAAATCTTTAGTTCTTTGCTATGGTTTTAGAAACGAAAGTTGCAAAAAATAAATGGTGTATCGCAATGACAATTTTAAATTTTGTTTTTTTTATCGTTGACTGATAGACCTTCACATTTTCGTATTTTGATTTTGCACATATATGTAAATTTCAAGTGTTTGCATATCTTTATTGGTCAGTTAAAGGATAGTGTCGCTCGACGCATGTGCAAGGTGTGACTAATTAACAATTACAATGACAGAAGCTGAGAAAAATTTGCATGTTACTTATTTTAAACTCAAATTTAGTTGTTACTTCTATTCCTAACGGTTACTTCTGAAGATGTATGTTGAAACATACGAAACCATAATCTAACCATAATCAAGCATAATCTAATTAGTGCAGAGTGCACTATTGGGATGGTTTAGGGGGCTGCTGTTCGCTAAGGCTCTAACGTAATAAGGTACTAACACAATAAGGTGTTAACTTTAATGTCTGTTTAATTAATTAATTTCAATTCATCAATTAGCCTTGTGGGCAGGGAGGCTGGGTGGGGTAGCTATAGGTACCTGTGTGCATTACGCAAAACGCGTCTTATTTACGTTACTTTTTTTAATAACATGACAAAAATGTGTATATGGTTTTGCAAATTTTATGCTATCGTTGTGGTGCTCCAAACGCATGTGCAGATTAGTTAGCGTCAAAGTCGACTATATGTTAGGTGAAATATACATTTCATACGGGGCTACCCACGAACGTTGAGTTCTTTTCCTTGTGGTAGAACATAACATGCTAGACGCATGTGTTCTAGCATTGCTTGTGTGATAAACTCCGTTCTCGAGTTCAGATGCACCCTTTTTTTTTTATTTTTTGTAATGAGTGATACCACACTCTCGTTTTGGCCAGGGATAGCAGCTATATTTCAGGTAACGTCAGGTCTCCTTTTTTTGTTGCAAAGAACGCTACTGTAACTTCGTATCTTCTGGAATCTTCCACAGCTCGATTCAAGAAATGTCGTCTGTTGTGTGTTTGCCAGGGTTCAAATAAAGAATGGAAACATATTGCTTCTCCTTAGCAGCTTGTTTGTTTCCTCTTCTATGAAAGAGAGCCAAAAGTTCATATTCAGCCGAAACTTTCCCGCGTTAGTTACAAGTAAAAGTAGTAAATTTGTGACAAACGAAACTTGTTATCATTGCGGCAGACTCCGTGGCACTTACTGAAACCGCCAATTAATTTTATCAGTCGATGAGGTGACTCGCTCACCGGTGTGGGATATAATTTCGGTCAAGTAAAGATCTCTTCCTTCAATACTTCTTGTTGAAACGCTCCTCAGTTGTGTTACTCGATAGCATTGTGTATTAGTTTGAAGTGGTTTTATTGTTAACACCAAAGCTGGCAACAGAATAAGAACGCACTATTCTGTGACTCGACGTGACTATTTGATAATTAGATTAGTTCTTGTTTATCGGAGAAATGAAAATTTGCGTCTTGAATAAAACAAAATCGTTCCTCTTCGACTTTTCAGCAGACATTTAACTTTTATATTCCATTTATCTCCAGCAGTATATTAAAAAAGATAGACATCTTTCTTATATTTTTGTGGAAACAAAGATATCTTGTTGCGCACATTGGCGAGGAAAACAAAAGTATCAAATAGGCCCTTTGCAGCTGGGGTCACGTGACCAAATTTTTCCTGGAAAATTTTTATTTATGGGCTATAACTTGAAGAATGCGAGAAATGGAAAGAGCGCATCGAAAATACCAAAATAACTATGTTTGAGGCCCCTGGTATTTAAGAGTAAGTTTGTACGACCGTTTGAATTTTCGGAAAATTTAGAGGATTTGTATGGAAACAGGATTTGCTGGAGAGCAAGACCTTGCTCTCAAACAACTTTTTCCACACAAATCTTCTTATTCTTTTAAAAATTCAGACTGTCATGAAATCTCATTCTTTAATGATGGGGGCCTCAAACTTGCCCATTTTGATACTTTCGACATGCTTTTTCCATTTCTGGCTTCCGTTAAGTTATAGCCATAATTTTATGAAAAATAGGTCACGTGATAGCTTAGCTGCTAAGGCCTATTAGAAAACAAACAAACGTTGGCGTGAAAAGGAAAATTGTCACATTTGCTACAAAATGAACGAAAACTCAACATAAAATACCACGATAAATTTAAAACCGTCTTGACAAACGGTAATTGTAAGTTATCTTTGGGCCTTAAAAGAAAACACAAACATGAAACATACACACTGCTAAGATTATGTCTTATCAAGTTTTTGTCCGCTCGTATTCTGCAATGGAGAAACGGCATGGGTGAGAACCTGTGTGACTACTGTGTCAGAGCCGTAAATCACACTCTGCACTATCTGAGATTGTCTCACTAGTTTTTGTTTATTACTTGAATGCATACAGATATTCCATTTTTTTTTTTTTTGCTTCTTGGTAAATAAATACCTTACTTGTGGAATGTATGCCTCGATACCGATTTTAGGCACCGTCAACACGTATCCGGATATTTTTGAATCCGCAGAGCATACTTTACATGTACAGAATAAGATTCCTGAATTATTATTATTTTTTTGTTATTTATTGCTGTTTCGTTGAGTATGCTTGTAATGATTTCGTGTAAATATGAAACCTGTTAGAAGTAATAAAGTGGTGATGGTCTGGAGTCTAGAGAGAAATGTATGTTTATGTTTGGCACTTTTTAACTTGGAAAGGTTTCAGTTATAGCCACTGTTGACCAAAGGATGCCGCGTGCACTTGTAGCCCCGACTCTCGCAGTCGAGAGATCAGTGGAAATGACGTCTAAAAACATAAATTAAATGGAGGCTTTTCATTTATTATTATTTCACGAGTGCGCCCTAAAGACTAATTAGACAGCTAAAAATGGTCAGGTTTTGTCTTGAACATTCTAAGTGAGACCAGAATCCTTGATTTGTCCCTGAGACGGCGAACATGCCCAACCTTTTCAGATAGGAGTTCCCCCGGGTTTCGAACAGCAGCCGTCTAAGGCCGTGTTACAGTCGCTTGCAGCATGTCAAGATAGCTTCTCCGAGAGGAAGAAGGTATAACGATTTTGTCATTGTAAAGAAAATAGTTATGGTTCTTTCTTTGCGATTAGGGTGGCGTACGCTAAAACTTAGCTGAGAGCGTTTTAGAATAACAAGGCAACTTGTAGAACTAGTGTTTGATAGTCATGTTAATCTGCGTAGAACAAGCGCTTTGAGAACGAAACATTGTAGTTTGTTGTCTCTTGTGGTGTTACGTGAAGCTCATACATTTTGCTTTGGTGATTTTTTTCGAAACTCGCTTGGATAGTAATAAGAAGGTTACTTGTGCAACGTATCCCTTGACATTAATGACTCATTTTCCCAAGGAGAGGCGTAGGCTTTAACATAGCTGAGTGCGTTTTAGAATAAGAAGCCTACTTGTAGAACGAGTACTTTGAGAGTCATGTTAATCCGCGTACAACAAGCGCTTTGAGAACGAAACATTGCAGTTTGATATCTCTTGTGGTGTTACATTAAGTGCATACATTTTGCTTTCGTGACCTTTCCCGAAAATCGCGTGGATAGTAATAAGAAGGTTACTTGTGAACGTATCCTTCGATACTCATGATAGTGTGCATAGAACAAACGCTTTGAGGACAAACTTTGCACATTATTATCTCGTTTAGTGTTGACACGAATGTCATATCATTTTGCTGTCGTGGCTTTCCCGAAACTGGCTTAGGAGAGTGTTAGAACAAGGTTAATAAGCCGTGTGTGACGAGCAGTGGAAAGGAATATTCTCCTCCCGCATTATGTTCCCATAGACACGTACGCTTAAACATCGCTGTGAGCGTTTTAGATCGTTTTGAATCCGTAACACGCTTTTAGAACGTAGAATTCATTTTCAGTGAACTAGAAACGCTTATGTCATGTTATGTTTTGCAGGTGTTATGTTAATTTATATGATTGCGTCAAGTTTCTCATAACCCGTTTTACGATTCTCGGTGAAAAAAGCGGGAGAAACATACAGTTTGTTATCTTTTTTTGTGTTACATGGATGCGGTCATGGCTTACTTTCATCCTGTTTTATTGTCCCAGAGAGAACAGAAACATGCTTGTCATCTTTGGCGGTTTGTTTGTGTTATGTTAATTGCGAGAAATCGCTAACTTTGCAAAAATCTGAGAGCCTCCATTAGTAAGTGGAATTAGCATTACAAAGAAGTGTAAAAAAATCGCAGATTTCGCAATGAGTTGACGAAAAATCGCAAATTTTATAAATTTTGTAAAATCCGCAAGCCGGTGCTTGCTGATGTATTAGCATAAAGTTGTAAATTTCACAACAATGTGCCGAAAATCGTTGAGGCAGCGAATTTTTGTAAATCTTGTAGAAGTTAACGAAAATTCGCAAAAGTTGCAAAATCTGCGTGCCGGCACTAGTAAGTGGAATTAGCATCACAAAGCAGTGTAAAAAATCGCAAATGTCGCAAAAAATCGTGAAGTTAGCGAAAAATCGCAAATTTTGTAAATTTTGTAAAATCCGCAAGCCGGTGCTTGCTGTTGGATTAGCATAAAGTTGTAAATTTCGCAACAGTGTGCGGAAAAATCGTTGAGGCAGCGAATTTCTGTAAATCTTGTAGAGTTTAACGAAAAATTGTAAAATTTGGTAAATTTGAAACTCAACGAAAATCGTAAAATTTGTAAAATTTGAAACTGTGTTCAATCCTGGACACAAGTGTGATTCGATCAAGTAGGATGACTGATGCATAAATTGCGCGAAAGATTTCAACAGATTTACACAGAGAATGTCAAAGTTTTGGTGTTGAATACCGATTTAACCATTCGACCCAAACAATTAACAGATTAATAATTATTATTCTGATTGATTTTGGACAGATACTGAGTTATCTACTCGCATCCGATTGGTTGACAAACATTCGAATTCTAAAGAGAAATATCATAGTTTGAGAGAACACTTAAAAGTTATGGAACTAGGCTCTCCCCGTTCGTGTTCCCGCAGTACCGTATTTCTCGTTCCCGAGGAAGCCACAGGTTAGGTGACGTCATAGGGATTGACAGTAATCAGGAGCCATAGTCCCCTATTATGGCTCCTGCCGCAGTGAAAATTACAAGGCCTAGGAACTAGACTTAGTTCTAAGTGTACACATTAGGCGACTAGCATTAGAGTCGTATACAGTTCTGAGAACAGAAGTGTCATTTTAGACGTTTGATAGTAAAGAGCCATGCCGTATATCATAGTGCGCAGTTTTTGCCAGTGCCCAGTAAGGGAAGTGGCATTCCGGCACCCAACGTTCATTGACTGCCATGTTGACCAAGGCGAGCTCGCGAAGCTCGACGCTTTAATGATAGACCTGGGCGCAAAGCGTAATGGCTTCACCATCACTATCACTCAGCCCACTGATTTGGTGCTCAACAGATTGGAAAGCCTGGGCTGCAAAGTTGTTGGAACAAACACCACTGATCACATGGTGATATGGACACTGTACAAGCAAGCTTAAAGATCAATTATACAAGGAAGAGCAGCTAGAGTAATGGATTATGTTTTTCTTTTCCATATGTTGCGCGATTGAAACCAAACATTATCCGTCTAACAATACTATACAAACTTTACTGACACTCCCTAAAGAGGTTTTTTTCATTGACTATTGAGATAGGTTTTAAAGTCAACATAAGTTAAAATGATGGCGTTTATAAAAATTACGATAATTCAATGAGGAATAAAACTAGACTATAAATAAGTCAAAAGCAGACAATAAAAATTCTAAGATAAAAATCATATCAAAAAAGAAATTGTGGTAATAAAACTACAACTAAGACCGACTTGAGAGAAAAGCGGCGAGTAAATTAGCTCTTAATTTACGTTAAAAGTAGGAAAAGAGTCGCAGAGCTTAAGAGAATTGTTTAAACTTTTCCATAAACTGACTGCGTGACTCTAACTGCCAATATACTTAGCCGATTAAGCACAAAAGCATTCGGTTTCTGTTTTGGGGGAATACAGACACGTAAGCTTGTATTAGTTAGTTAATTTAATAATTCTAGGGTTAGAAAAGTGCCTTGTCATAGAGCGTTGCTCTTTTGGGAGGGAGGGAGGGAGGGAGGTATTCTTTTATCAAAGTTTTATGTCGCTCCATGCAGCACCATTAGGTATGACATTTACGTGGTTGGTCTTAGAGAGGGTGCAAACTTTGACCATGCATATTTGAAGCCATTTATGTTAAGTTACTCCAAACCTTCGTGGGTGTCCTCCATGCAGAAAAATATTTGTACGCACGCTAATTTCAAGGAAACCCCTACAAACTATATCTAAATAAAAAATGAACTGTGGAATTTGATAAAATTATGTTCTGTGCTGGGTGTTACCTTCCTAAGACGGAATAAGTCGTTAACGCCAAAATGACCGACTGGCATTCTGGCGAATTAATCGGGTATCACATGTGATCGTTGATGTAAAGTAATTATACAGCGTTAATCACAAAGCATCAATATCTCAGAGTGTTGAGTACTTTTCATAGATCTGTCAAGTTCCAATATCAAACAGTTTGCAAAACGTGTTGCGTTAGAGGCCGCCACGAGAGAGGGATTTAATATAAACGAATTCGCCGACACATACCCTGTTAATTCATTTAAGGTGGTTCAAAACAGTTTCCAGCACTTTACAAGACTTAAATTTTGATAGATCATTATAAACCACTCTTTATCAGTTGATGCTACAATCATGGTATCAAAAAACTGCTCAATAATTGGTAAACACGTTGTTATCATTTTCTTGACAAAATAGCTTACCACAGCGACAGTATGACCTGCTAAAGACAACCCTAATTATAGCTTAGGGGCTTATAATTCAAAAACGGCACGATGAAATTTTTTTGTGTAGTTCAGCAATCACAGGTCATTATTATTGTTATTTGTGCAAATAAAATGACTGATGCCTAAATTTTATTTCATTTCGGGGAGAAGAAAGATCTTGGCCCAGACGAGACGATAACAATCCTGCTCAGTCCCGCATAAAATTATAATACGTTACAAATTTGTAAATTCAAAGGAGAAGGGTAAAATGACATTACTTTAAAATATGTCATTGGATAAAAGCACATCACTATTAAAAAATAAATAATAGCAATAAAATAAAAATAAAATACATATATGAGTCTTTAACGTAAGTGTTAACAACAGTCTTGAAGACGTCTACAGCACTGCGCATGCATCAACTAGAAGCATGTAGAATAATTCATAATTAGCGACAGATATGTCTGCTTCTGAGAATACATAATTATGTCAACATAATCGATCGAATACTAGAACATACGCGTCACAATCAAAGAACAGTAATGAATAGGTTATATAGTAGTCATCCGATTCTACACAGGGAATACAAACTCGTATTAAATCGATCGTAAAACTGTCTGGGTTGCTGGGGTTTCACTGATTTTTCTCGCCGATTTATTTCTCCTTGTGCAATGTCCATATCTGCCATACATCGGCGTCGTTCCATTTCGCGGAGTTTGCTGCAACAACTTTGTAGCCCATGTCTTCTAATTTGCCCAGCACTGCAAAAGGGTTGTCACGAACAAAGCACGTACAATCAGAATTACGGTTACGCGATACCGCCAGACGTGACAGTTCACTTTGAAATGCTCCATCGCCAGGATTGTAATCAATGGTCACCTGGCGGCGTGGGCCCATTACTTGGTCCACGATGGTGCGTACCGTGATATACGGCATGGTGCTTTTCTCAATCGCAAGTATTCGTCTCAGAATGGGACTTTACTGAGTCGAGATTTCAGCGGTTTGAAGACTGATCTACTACTGAGTGTGGACGCTACTTACCGTTTGTTAGTGAGCATGAATGGCAACAACCTCGTTTCCAGGGCTTTACCCTTCGCGGTGTCAAATTTCCGTTTCAGTTGATTTTCCCCCCGGAATGTGTCGAATTTTCGGTTGAATAGTTCGCTTTTCGGAAATTTAACAGATTCTGGATTTCTAACCCTAAGAAATTTCCGTACCATTTATCCTCATTTTGAAATTGTCGGCATTTTTGTTGAATGGAAAGCGCCCCTGTATCTAGTGGAAGTGGACACTATCTAGGTTTTCTGGTTTTCGCAAAAACAATAATTTCGGTCCAGTCCACACTAATGTATTTTCGAAACGAATCAAGGGCTCCGCGCCCACACTGCATCTTTTGCAGTATTTTCCCCTTCACACTAAAATTAAACGGCGATAAAATCACCACAACTGTGTTCTGCGCCTGGAGATGTGATGCAACTCAATGCAACGTAAGCTCCTTTGAAAACCCTTAGTTTCTCTCTGTACTAATCGGATGGGAGGTTCAAATATCTGTACTTTGGACAGCGTTTCAAAAGAATTCGCTTTTGGTTAAAAAGATGAATATTTTCTATCGCATTAGTGTGGACCGCGGTAGACGAAAACCCATTAGAAAGTGTGCTTACCCCTGGTTCGTGACCAGTCCACAAAAGAGGAATGACGAGTTTCCTTTCTTTTCTATCTAATCGCAAGTGATGGCACCTTTCAAATCTTGAACTTTTATTCTAAATGAGTGATAAATGAAGTTAGGTACAATACAAAATAAAATACACGTGAAATGTGATTTCAAAATCATGGTCGGCAAAAGGACGTGTTCTTGTCATGTGAATTGATTTCTCATAAATTGTTCATTGCTTTAACATTTTTTTCTTGAAGCTACGAGAAAAAGCTATACTACTGACTGCTGTCCACGTCTTCAAGTTATACCGCAGTATTTCATAAATATTTGTTGTTCAAGTGTCTGCTAAACTTCGAAATAAGAACTACAGTCGAACTTCTACTCCAGTTGAGACCACCCCTCGTAAGCGACCACCTCTCCTCAGCGACCCAGCATAAGGAGTCACACTCCGCCATTTTGAATTCATCAACCCACCGCTGACCACTTATGCGCACAACCATAAGGAGTAAAACGTAAAAATGTTTAAAAAACTATACCACATGTGACGGTTGTGACGGTTGTGACCAAGTATTGTGTTAAGAAGTTGCTTCAAATAACAAAAGTTGCCCCAAATTGCTCGGAAAAGTTGCCCCAAAGTTGCCGAGCATCTTAGTGACAGCCCTGGTTTTGGTACCTCTTTAGGATGTTCAGCCTCAAAAGGTCCACAGCGCGAGCTTTCGCGGTATCTCTTAAGGGAATGAGCTGAAAATGTCAGTGTCAGCTAATGTGTTGTTTAGGAGGAAAAAATTTCAAGCCACGCCCACAAAAGAGGATCTTGGCACCTCTTAGGTGTTTTTCTTAAAATTTCCGACGCCTATTGCCTATCCTTTCTGTATTCTTGTACTTTGAGCCTGTAGTTACAGTTAAGCACAGCAGGCAAAGAGATCAATTATATCGAGGTTTGTTTGATTTCTGACCAGGTTAAGCATTATCACGTGCACTCCGGAAAAGTCAAGATCACCGTAAACAGAGCAATTGTATGGTTCAATTTGTTTACACCCAAACAAACGTCATAAACCCAGTAAGTGAGACTGACTACCACTGGAAAAAAATTTATTCTATATTTTAGAGATAGCATCCATAAAGTATCCACGTTATAAATCGAGGAGAAATATACTGGATATTTT
>NC_138148.1:26012300-26124800 GCF_964199315.1 Orbicella franksi | reverse complement strand
TCCACTTGGACGCGGACAGCAAGTGAAATGTTTATTTTTACCTTTCCGTTTCGTCAAGTCTTTCCCGCAACTCATCAATTTCATGCTGCGCTTTCTCTTTTAAATCCTCTATTTCCATTTCTTTTTCCCGAATAATTCCTTCAATCTCCTCCAGCTTTTCTTTCTCTAACACTTGACGTTCCTTGTCCAACTCGACCTTTTCCCTGTGGATCAGTGCTTCAAGCTCTTCTTTCTGTCTTTCCAGATCTTGTTTTTCCTTGTCTAATTTTGTCAGTATTTCTGCTTTTTCCAGTCTCATCTCCTCGACCTCACGACTCTTGTGTTCCTCCACTTCTTTTAGCTTGACTTCCATTTCTGCTTTGATTCTAAAGAGAGTTAAAAATTCGTGAGGGAGGCAACTCTTTAGGCTGTTGTTCGATCGCAAATTGACAGCTACGATGCCAAAAAATAAGCCCTTATCGTTTCAAGCTGTTCTGTTTTTGACAGCTTATGAGCGCTAATATAGGATAAAAAAATTCCTGACGTTACTATCAAAAGCGGGAACTAACTTTACTTTTCATACCGAAATTGCTAAAATAGGATGTCCCTAAAAATAGTAACTTATGGAAGTTGACGTCACTACAAACGAGGTGACGAGAACGTAGACATCACGTGACTCAAATCAGTAGAAGTCTCTAGGGATATCCATTTGCACATCCCCCTTGGGTAATTAGACTTGCACGTGATCAGATCGTGCGCCTTCAAGACGAGGTAATGTACGAACTTCTTAACCTCGCATCTACCAAAATGACGTTGAATGAAAATCGGAAATAAAATGCTAATAACGATTCCCCTCCATCAAAGGAAAAGAGTGAGCTTGTTTCTGCTCAACCCTTGATTTTTCCCAAAACAAAGCTTACTTCTTGGGGCAGTCCTTAAATCGCTTTTTCAGCAGTTCTGTTGAGACTGAAGTTTCCTCGCACAACTGTAAACTTCTGAAAGCAAAGACCCCCTGAAAGTAGCGAGCCCTAAAGAGGCTGCTAATTCCGAAAGTAACGAGCGTCGTTACGTTCGGAATTTTATGATTCTTTACTGGGAAAACGTCCGCAATAATCATTTTAACACCTAAAAAGAAAACACCCGAGGAGGAAAGACATATTTTCATGGCCTTCAGTTACTAGCAAACCTTGACAACTCCTATATTCATTGAGCTTACCACAATCCTTGTAGTACCATTACAAACCTAACAATTCTACCTGGATACTGGTAAACACATTCAAAGATGCTCGAATTCCTTGGAAACGCTCAAAAATAACATTCACAAATTTGACCACTGGCTTAACTTGTACTCACCTTTGTTTCTCGTGAGCTAGTATCAAGCTGACGGTCGTCGGAGATGCGATCTCTCGTTCCGTAAGACTTCGGGAAAGCGTCGCCTCCTCTTCGATATCTCTCAAACTCTCTTCCATGGCTTCCCGAGTGGTTCGTTCCTCCTCTCTGTCATGCGCAAACCGACCTTGCATCTCGCGCAGATCTGCCTCGGCTTTCTCTTGTGCTTTTTCTGTTTCCTCCAGCACAAAACTCAGATTCTTCCTCAAGTTGAAAAGCTTTTCAGATTCCGCAGTCAGCTCCTCCTGCTTTTCAGAAACTTTCACCTTTCCTTCCACGTCGATTTCCTTCAAAGAGATTCTGTGCTCTCTCAAAAGATACATGTCGTCCTGTTTATTTTGCGATACAAGCTCTCCTTCTAAAACCTTTGAAAAGCGCAAAAGTCCGTCTTCTACTTTTGTAGAGAATTTACTCTGCCGTTGTTCCAGATCTGACAAGTTTCTTTTTGTTTCGATTAACAACATCTTCGCTTGGTTGTAATGTTCTTGTGCTTGCTTAAATTCCAATTCCTCAGTTTCAAGGTTTTGAGTCTTGAAGTCCTCTAAACTGTCTAAATTCAATCTTTCTAATTCAATCGCTTCTCTTTCTCTCTGTTTTCCCTCGTTAAAAACCGCCATTTCTCCTTCCATATCCTTCTCAAAATTCTCTGTCGCCTTTTGCTCATCTTCCTCGAGAGAAGCAAGTCTAGTTTTTTCTATTGTTACGATCGCAGACGTACGCTCTATGTCTTTTTCGATATGCGATCTTTCTTCTTCGGCGCATTTTTCAAGTCTTTGTGTCAGCTCATTAAGTTCTTTTACTTTCGAGTTCACTACCTCTCTCGTTTTCTCCATTTCATCTCGTTGTTGTTCGGCTTTCTGTTGGTAATCCCGTTTCTTTTGAGCAATATCATCCTCGGCTGTTCTTATCCTTATACTTAGTTTTTCTTCCATATCTCTTAGCCTCTGTTTCGCTTCTTCAATTTTTGCATTCTCCTCTTTTGTCCTCATTTCGAGCGTGTTCTGTTTTTCCGCTAAGTTGTCAGCGGCCATGTCCATGACAGCCTCGTAGCCATGTATTCGATCTTCGAGGTAAGTTCTTTCCTTTTCCAACACTTCTTTCTCTTCCAAAAACTCCAGCTCTAAAACTTCGCGACGTTTGCGAATGTCGTTGTTAGCAATATCAAGCGCTGCTTCTCTTCCAGTTCTTAACTGCTCCAGGTTGTTTTCTTGGCGTCGAATTTCTTCCAGCGCTCTGGATTTCTCCAGCTCAAATTCTTCCATTTCCAACATGGCTTCCCGCCTGGACTCTTCAAGTGCGTTGTAATTTTGTTCATATTCTCGTTGTTTTTGTTGTAATTCATCCCTTTGTAACTGTACTTTTTGAGATTCTGCTTTCCATTTCTGTTGCAACTCTTCGCGCTCCTTCATTACTTGTAATTTGGTTTTGTCTCTTTCCTCTTCTAAGTCCATTATAGTTTTCATGTTCTCGTTGAAACGCAGTAGTTCTTCTTCTTTCTGTTGTCTTATTCCTTTCTTCAAATCTGACAATTCCTTATCCGCTTTTCGATTCATTTTCTCGATGTCGTCTCGCAACTTATCGACCTGTTCTCGCTGCACTTTTAATTCTTTCTCCCGTGTTTCAATTTCCTTAGTTAGCTCAGCTTCTACTGTTGCCCTCTCTAGTTCCGCTTGTGTGTGTTTCTGGTTTAATTCTTCGACTTTACTCCTGAAAAAAAAAAAAAAAAAAAAAAAAAAAACACGAAGACGGTTAGTGGAACCAGAGGCCAATTCATACTAGCGACGAATAAACTGTATGGACTAGCTTAGGTAAGCTATTGCAGTTCGTCTGGTAATGCTTCTCAGCATATCAACGGACTAAATTTAGAAACAGAGTTTTTACAGTCTCTGCACAAACCTTGCTTCTTCCACACTCTGTACTTCCATGGCATGAAGCCTCCTTTGGCGTTCCAACTCAGCTCTGAAAATATGGGGAAAAAATATCCGTGTCAGTAATTTTATAGCTAGCCCAAATAGAAGCCCGAGTAGTCATCAACGACTTATTTTCGTTGTAAGGTGATGCCTGCTTCAGCTCAATTGCTCCTTACAGCCAGAGCTCATCCTGGTTTCTGTAGCGTGAAGTGACCAGGAGTATTTCTACTCCCCTTTGGATGGGTCGTTAGTCCATCGCAGGGTTACCCCCCCCCCCCCCAGCATTAAATTCCACGGTACCCATTTATAGGCCTGGGTGGAGAGAGGCACTGTGAGAGTAAAGTGCCTTGCCCAAGAACACAACACAATGTCCCTTGGGAGCGGTCGCGAACTCGGACCGCTTGATTCGGAGTCCAGCTCGCTAACCATGAGGCCACCGCGCCTCTCACATTTCTCCTTAAAAATAGCATGAACTCCAACGAAAGATGGCACGTCAGCTTGTTGATGATATCACTCTTCGTTGCAAAGAACATACAAAGTCAAGTAGAGTTCAACCCCTCGCTCTCCATTGAACGTTCGACTTTTCCACTTTTCCACTTTTCCACTCTCGAAGAGAACGCATTACAGCTAAAGGGTATTGTATGATGACAAATAGATATTGTTTTTCTCCATAGTGCGCTAAAATTCTGTCCATTTAAAAAGGTCAAAACGACTTCTTACCTCGTTTCATTGAGTCGCTTGGATTCTTCCTGTATCTGTGATGCAAAGTCCGCTCTAAGAGAAAGAGACACCATTAAATTCCATGGTACCCATTTATACAGCTGGGTGGAGAGAGGCACTGTGAGAGTAAAGTGTTTTGTCCAAGAACACAACACAATGTCCCCGGCCAGGGCTCGAATCCGGGCCGCTCGATCCGGAGACGAGTGCACTAATCATCAGGCCACCGCGCCTCCACAGCTTCAAGAAAACGTCGACAAGAAATAAGAGTTATAATGAAACAACGCTGGATTATCAGTGGTTTTCTATTAAAGACGTAAAATCATAAAGCAAGGGAAACCAATGAACAAGGCAACAGCAAAAGAATAGTTCGAGGTAAGTTGGGTTATTTAGTAAAGGTAGATTCCCGTACAATGTTGATGCTGTTGTTGTTGTAATGTGACGCCAGCAAAAATGATTCCTGTATCGCTTGACTTGTCGAAATTTATAATTTTCATATCTTACCTTGCCTCTTCAATTCTCAAAGCTTCCAGTTGCTTCTGTTTCTCTAGTTCATTTCTACAAGACCATGTAAAAGGAAATGTAAATGTCTAAATATACCAGTCATTATGTCAACAAGTGCATAAACGTTACGATAACTTCCTCTTACCTTGCCTCCTCAAGTTGCCGACTCAGTGACTCTTCGCTAAATAGGTACAAAAAAATAAAATAAATATCGATCAATAAATACAAAGAAAAAGGAGAGAAATAGTCACTAAATCAAACAGAACTCTGCCACTTGAGAATTGATAAGTGGCAGGAAAAAGGAGGGAAAAGATATGCTTGTTTTTTTTTGCAGACATCTGCTCGAGGAACTTGAAAGACAATTGATTGCACGAATAGAGAGGTATGTGTCCACGTACGTTGATTTTACGTGTCCGTGTGTTGTGCCAAGAAAACTGAGAGCTGTTCTATGGTGCAGTGCAGTGAAAGTACAGTGCAAAGAATGCATGTGGCAGTTGAACTAACAGTCTTGCCCAAAGTCCTGATGGCAACAACCTGAAACAAGGGACATTGGGTTGATCTAAAATATCCTTTTATGTGCGACACCGACAGACAAGTACCATCACAAAAGACAACAAAGTTACTTTTCTTCTGTAGAATCTTTTGAGAAATATAGAAACTCTTCTGCATGCCGAGCGTTGAGAATTACGAAACTTAAGGTATGAACAGACTCAAAGTCTCCAAAAGGCTGGAATGTTTCATTCAAGTCAACGATCGTCATTGATCTAATGAATCAAGTAACGTTAGAAAATTATGATCAAGAAATATTCCCTGGTTTTAGCTTGTCAAATACCTTTTCAAACTTCTTGTTATAGTGTCTAATTATCATAAAAGTTCTAACGCGAGCGAAGCTTCATAAAAAATCTACTTGAAAAATTTGCCTGATATGCTTCGAAATCAACTTTCTCTGTTCTATAACATACTTAATTGTCATTAATTGTTGTAGTGTTTTAGATAGCCATGAAAACCACAAAAGAATAAAGAAAAAGATAATGTTATCATGGATCTCCAAAAATATTGTAATCTAGTCCGTTCAACAATGGATGAAATAAATAGCTGACATAAATAGTTGCAGATGAAGCTGACCGCAACGAAACCTGGGTCCTAGTACCCAGGACTACTCACTCTGTGCCTCGTCTGAAAACCAGGTCAGTTTCACTGCGGAACTTAGTGGACCAGGCAAGTGACGATGTACCCAGTGAATTCTGTTAATCAAACAACAGAAATGATGTAATCAGAATGATATTCCCAAGAGCCACTAATTCATACTCAAAATATTCACAGGCAAAAGATCTACAGTACAGAAAAGCTCAGTTAGGCATCTTCTTACTAAGAAATTTTTAACAAGTTTAGCATAGTCTCTTTGTCAAACTTTGTCACAAAGGACAATTAGATTTAGTGGCCGGTCAGTGGATAAGTAGGTCTCCACTGTAATTATAAGGAAACAAATCTTCACACTTGGTTAGAAAACAAAACAAATCTTACTAAAGTGGTTTGATTGTGTATTGTTGTATATTAAGGTTCTACATAAGTAATTTATTATAATATAATATCTTAGAAAGAGGGAGGAGGAACAGAAGGAGGAGGAAAAAAGAGGGAGGAGAGAAAAAGTAACAGGAGGAAGGAGGAAGGAAAGGGGGGGGAAAGAGGTTGAGGACTAGTAGGCAGAAGAAGAGGAGGAGAAAAAGAAGGAAGAAGCAGGACGACAGAGGGAGGAAAGGAGGAATGGTAGGCAGAGGAAGAGAAGAAGGAGGAAAGAGGAAGGAAAAAGAAGGTGGAGGGATGAAAAGGAGGAAGAAGAAAGAAAGGAGGAAGAGGAGGAAGAGGTGGAGAGGTTAAAAGGGGGGGGAGAGGAGTTTACATGAAGGAGGAAGGAGTAGGGAGGAAAAGAAGGAGCATAAGGATAGGAAGAGGAGGTGGCAGCAGGAGGAGGAGGGAAGTAGGAGAAGGAGGGTGGAAAAGAAGGGAGAAGGAGGGAAGGAGGAGGGAGGAAAAGGATCTCAAGGAGGAACCTGTGTCAATTAGCAACTTACCCCACGCTCTTCCTGTAAACAGTTGATGTTGCCATTGATAACAAATCGTCAGTTAGGGAACAAGACAAGCAGATTACAAGTTAGAGTGATTAGCAAACTAACAACACAACATAATGCAGGTGGGTGGGGCTTTGGGGGCTGGCCAGCTGAGGAATGCAGCCTCTGTCTGCGTCAGAGGATGAAGAATATGCTAAACTACAACAACTGAATGGTCAAAGTTAGAATTCAAAGCGACTTGCTGCGTGTTACAGATTAGCGCATTACCAGTTATGACAGGCATGTTAAAATAAATATAAAACTGAAATAAAAGGAAAAAAATTGAAAGACCCTTAACATAAAAACAACAATTGTCTAACTATTCCTGATCCATGTTAAGAATGGATGGTATAAAAGAAGTTCAGATCTGCATATATTCTTAACATAATTAACACATTTTAACACTGCTCACCTTTCTCTTCTCTCTTAACTCTGCTGCTTCTCTTGGATGGTTAAAGCGGAAGACGTTTGTTGTTCCCAGAAGAATCACATCACCTACAAAAATAATTCACAACAAAATGTAACTTAACTAGACTATTTTAAAACGTGGGTTCAAAAGTTCAGGTAATGTGTGGCATTTGTTCAAACAGGTGCATGAAAAGTTCACATAAAATCCAGATGTTTTGCCTTCTCTGTTCAATTCGCATAAAACTAAAGTAAAAGACATACAGGCAAGTTACATTGTCAAAAAGCAAAATCGAGACTGCAGAAGACGCGGTTTTGCGAGGGTGCCATGTGCTTTGCACTGGTCTCATGCTGCACCAATGGAAGCTCTCAAAACCAACAGTTCTATAGTCTACTATGCAAAATCCGCTTAATTCCTACTGAACAGCGATTGCAGAAAGACTCACTAATGACTCTAAGCCAATTTCACTCAAAGTGAATCCTCTTGCGCAGCTTTTATAGATTTCTGAAATATTCTGCTATTCTGTATCAGTTGTATCAAAGATAATAATATTTATTGATTTTGTTCCTTGCCCACACTGGGAATCTGTAGGAAGAATGGATTCCTCAAATCCTAACCTCAAAAAAGCATGCTAATATACTTTCGGCCCTCTTCTATAATGACAGTCAATGCCTTTGTTAATTGTTCATAGATTGAATGCTCTCACCTTGAAAAAGTCTTGTTGGTTTGGAAATGGCATTGCCATTTACAGCACATGTGGACTCTAAAGGGTTCAAGATCACGTGTCCTTTATTGTGCTCAAATATACAGTGATTCTGTTCTGTGTCAGGTCCACTGATCACTAAAACACAATTTACACAGAAAAGTTATTACTAACAATAATAGTCTTTAACTGTTCTTTCTGAAAAAAAGAAAAGGATTTGATCGGCTGTGAAGATCAAAATTACGATGTTCAATACTCAGGGTTCAATGCCATTGTTATAAAGAGTGACTTCCGTTGATATTGAGGATATTGTCTCAATCTTTTGCAAGAATGGTGCTTGTGCATTGAGGGGGCTGATGTACAACACCATACATAATAAATAGCAATATTATGTAAGCAATGTAAGAGGGTATGTAAAAACTAAATATATATTTATAATACTGGCCCGGGCTGTTCAAAAGGTGGATAACGCTATTCACCAACTAAATCACTATCCAACACATAGGGTGGTTTGTTTTGTTAACACTTATCCACTGACTAGTGATTTATCTGGTGGACTGCATTATCCAGGTTTCGAACAAGTGGGGCCAGATCTATAAATTTGTCTGGCTACCAAAAATATTGTTATCAATCAAAATGAATACCTCTCAACATCAATGACATCACTTACAACATTCTCAACAAAATTCTTCAAAAATAGCGCAAATGGGTTCAGTTCAGTTGGGGTTTATATTCCTATGCTATTAATAGGTATTTTTACTATTTTGGGCGTGACTGCAATCAATATTGCTGGCAAACTATTCTGCATTTAATTTCGTCACTACAAAGTTGTAAATAAGCTGTCAAATGTCAACTTCAGATAGACTTGATATATTAAGACAGAAGACATTTATTTTCAAGAAATTTATGCATTTCAATTTCTTGTAGTGATTCAAAATTCTTCACTTTGTCAGGATATACAGCTAATTTTAGAAGCTACATTTACATGTAAGTAAGAGAGAAGCTGCAAATTTTTATTTTCAAAATGTTAATTCTCCAGACTGACTGCTAGAGGTTTGTTCTGAGAATTTGTTAGCAAATCAAAACAATATTGTGTAGCTTACAATTGTCTTTACTCCCATCACACATCTGCTTAAAAATATACTATATTTATTGTTACTATTATTATATTAAAAAGATTAAAATCAAGATTAAATGTCGGGCAAAGTCTGTATCGAACTGACATTGGCAGAAGATATTCTAGATGGACATAAATTTGTTTATTAAGGGAATTAGGAATTACTTGCATTATAAGACTTAGCTGGCATAAATTGCTGTATAATAGCCATGTAGAACATTTCACTAGCAGCAATTAAGTTGACTTTGTGAAACTCTTTGATTTGGTGATTGGTAAGAGACCTATAAGTTAAATCACAATTGGCATTGCTTGAAGTTTGAATGATAAATTTAACATCTTTGAATAATCCTCTCGGGGTTTACAACGGAATGTCTGTTAATTAATTCACTTGTAAGAGTTTAAAACTGATCACAGAAAACAACAGAGATTTGTAACATGTCACTTGTCCACGCTACATGCACACTTTACTGTCCAATAACTTTACCATCAAGAACAATGAAGTCTGAAATTCCAAGAAGGAGTAAATTGAAATGTGTTCAGATATCCTGATTTACATTGTAATATTGCAACAAAATCACAAAAATAAACAGTACCAATGTCTTGTTTCTTTGAGTTTTCAGCAAGTCCAACTGTTGTAAATCCCTCCTACAAACAAACAAGTGCAAGGAAATCAGCTATGCCAGACCTCAAATTATAGAATTCATTTCAAAACGTCTCACACTGTATGATTATACAACATGTTTGAACTGCGTGTCAAGACCTTATTGTAACAAGGAACAAATTCTTTATATTCTTTTGGATCCATCCAAGCATGAAATGCAAATCAACCCTAACAACTACTCAAACACAGCATCTCTAAATCAAATGTTTCCCTCAGAATATTCAACAAAACGTGTGCTCATAATCCCTTTGTAACATCTACTTAATCTTTCATGTATTTAGGGAATTTACAAGCCTTAAACAGGCTTTGTACAGAGGATATAAACACTGAAGACTAAGGTATGCATAAATTAACACATGCAAAGTATTCAAACATACCATCCCATTGTTTGGAGACAAAAACTTTTGTACACTATATTAATTATGTTAAAAGGCTAAAACGTTTGTAAAATACATACCCTGTTAGCAGAGGTTTCTTTCCAGAAAGAAACCACTGCTAGCAGGGTATAAAAAACACTAATGTAAAACCTCTTTTAAAACTTATGTTCAACTGCATGCTCTCGATGAAACATGACAACCTTCATGACACCTTGCAATCAAATTTGTAAGAACTCTGACACAATTTTTTCAAGACTGGTTCAAATGACAAACCCTTAGCTAATTAGGTGTCTCTTCTCAACTTATATGAAAAAAACCTTGAATAGAATCATCAGTTACAACAGTAAGTCCTGAATGAATACAAAGCACATGCATACAGCCACCTTGAAACTTTATAGTAACAATAATAGACTACCAGTACACCTCCAAGATGAGAAAATCTCAATCACAAAAATAGCAGTTTTAGACAATGGTTTTCCCCCACCTCAGAAGATTAAACTCAGGGGGTAACCATTAAAATTTTACCCCCACTCACAGCCCCCTGTAGACGTATGATGGGAAAGGATTTGTACGCTGTTATGTAATGTCTTTAAAGCAAAATATTAATGGTGAATTGATCGGCAAGATTAATTTGCAAATGGAACCAAATGGATTTATTTTATGGACCACTTTGCCTTATATGTGTGCTCAAAAGGGGATCCATACCCATCCATGGAATGGCTTTTAATTTGCACTCCTTTCTGCATCCCTCTAAAAGTTCCAGTTTTATAACCATGAAAGCCCTTCCCACCTCCCCCCTCCAATTCCTTTAGAATTTCCAATGACCTTCCTTGGGTTGAGTATTGAGTACACATATCTTGTAGAACTGCACTGCAAATAAGAAAAAAGCAACCAGGGATTAAAAACTCTGCTAATTGAACTACCTTGAGATGATAGACCACTATGCCTGTGCTCAGGAGGTCATCATCCACCAAAACTAGATGAGGAAGCACAGAGTCCATCTTGATTCCAGCACCTTCTTGTTGAAGTTTCATTTCCCTTTCCTAGAAAAAAAGAAAATCAACCAATGTCTTAACACTTTCTTTGTAGCTGGGTATAGCCAAGTCAGCAATAACCATCTCATTATCCAACAAGTGCGAGTGGAATAACTGTTTTATTTAAAACGACCCCAAAATATGGAGAACTAAACTAAAAAAAAAAAGAAAAGAAAAACAGCCCCCCCCCCAAAAACAAGCATACGCTTACCATATTTGTAGAGCACGGTATAATGGGTCACAACCCATGATTGCTAAAGCCAATGAAAACCCTTGAATTGCGTTATCCAATGATCCCACTTTTAATGTTGTTTATTATCAAAAAATTGATCATTGGATAATGCAATTTCATTGGGTTAGCCATCATGGCATATGAGCCATTATATCATACTCTACAAATAAGGTAAAACATAAACATGTGCAGTTTTTTGGGGCAATGTTATTTTTATTTTATTTTAATTTGTTTTCTATATCTTAGGGCCGTTTCTTTTAAAACTCATTATTCCAACTGTGCTTGTTGGATGTGAGATGATTACAGCCTCGTTGGCTATCTAACATCTTATATCCAACACAATCGCTTGTGGAATAATTGTTAATTATTTACTTCTAATATTTTTTGAGTCTCTCTCCATCTGTCCTTCCAGCGGTCAGTCAGTTCTGTCACACGTGCTTCATTTTCAGACAGTTTCTTAGCAGCAGCTACTTCAGCTTCTCCTAACATTTCCTGAAGAAACAAAGTAGTATAAAACAGATATAAATAGATGACTTATTTTTAATGACATTATGAGTCACTTGTTCATAATGAGTCCGGCCCACCAGAGCAGTGTGTCCTACATGTACAAGGTTATGGTCTAAGAAAAATTACAAGGAGTTTAAAGTTTCCCAACCATGAGATCCTGGGTGCCCAGCACTTAAGCTTATATGAAAAATGCAAGTTTTTCCAGTTGTCCAAAGGCAAAAGTTAGTTGACTGTGGCACCCGGGCACTTCTAAAGCACAGCCCTGATATACGTAAATTATAGTTGAACATGTACTCTCTTAAATCTGATTTTAATTCAAACTCCCCATACAGAATATGCCAGTATTGACCAAAACTGTGCTTTAATATTATTTTTTTCAAACAAGGTTGTTGAATCACACATTTAAAAAGAGACTCATACAACTCATACTCGAACTACATGAGCAATTAATTCCAAATTATTTTATTTGCCAATGATAACTACTAACAGTAATTTTCTTACTGGGCTGATCATATTCTTCAGTCTATCTATTTCTGCACGCAGTTCTCTGATGAGCTTCACATTGGTATCCTAAAAATGCAAAGGAAAACAAACAATATTAACAGAAAGAATCATCAAGGGTCCAGATTTCTTATCGCAATCATATCACGTAGTAATTTATTAAGTCCATCATCAACTCTGACTGGGTTATTAGGCTAAGGCATGACTGATTTCTGTACATCAAAATGACTAGGGGATTCCCCTTAAGGTACTACAGTCAATCATCACAGGCAAAAACTCAGCTTTGTTTGTATTCTTGCCAGTATCCATTGATATACCTCTGACCAGTCTTCCACAAGAGTGATCAGGGCTCAAATCCGGCCCTCAGTGGACTACACATAAAAGCTCACTGTGCCTTTCTAATGTAAAGCCTGTTTATAGACGAAGTATCTCACCTCATTGATTGTGGGTTTGTTGATGATGTTCTTTGCACGGTTTGCATACCTCAGAGTACTCAGGGTCTCAGCGTAATTTACATCTGCTGGAGAGATGGCTGAAAGAAAATCACTGAATTTAATGTATATAAGAATCCACTGCCTGTCTGATTCACAGGCTTAATTTACTCAGCTTATAGAATGTACTACAAAAAATGCAATAAAATATTGTCTAATTTTGAGATCCTGATCTTAAATATAATAAATAGTAACCAAACATTTCTTACTAGCAATCATAATGGTCTTTGAATTTCCTCCAAGACTGTCCTTTAGAAGCCAGGTTAGAACCGAGTCTCTGTATGGGATGAACTTGTGATGATGATGATGAGCTGAACTCTGACCTGTTGAGGCATCAGCTGAAAAAAATACAAGATGAGGCCTATCAATACTATCATTATATCTGTCTACCCAGAATCATTAAAATCACAAGGAAGAAGCAGGGGGGTGGAGGCAAGGGAAAGTGGGAAGAAGGTAGGAGGTAAGAGGCCGTAGGCAAGCGACAGGTAGTACAGACAAGCAGGCAGGAGGCAGGAGTAAAAGCAGAGCTTGACACTAACTTTTTACACCACTTTCTACTTTAGAAAGTAGATTTCAAATTTTACTTTCCACCTCAAAATTTACTTTCCATAATGGAATGCAGCTTCCTAGCTGCTTACTCATTTCTTCACAGGGTCCTTCACAATACGCATCTGTCAGAAGCAGGGGGAGGAATCCAAAATGGCAGATATGATTACACCATACCAAATGTATTTATCATACCCAGACCTACTTGGTTGGCCGCTCTCTCGATGCTCCAATATGACGGATTGGTAAATGCTAGAATGGTGTAAATTGGTCCTTTTGAAGATGAAAAATCATTGTTGGATGGTTATTTTTATCATTTGATCATTTTTTATGCACACATTTAGAGTAAAAGTTACTTCCAAGCGTAGCCCAAAATTTACTTCCCAGCAAGTATTTTTGTTCATTTTCAAATTTTTCACTTTCCAAGAGGTAAATTTACTTTCCAGTGGAAAGCAGGCAAGTGTTAGTGTCGAGCCCTACAGGAGGTAGGAGGCAGAGGAAAGGGGATAGGAGGCAGGAGGCAGGAGGCAGGAGGCAGGAGGCAGGAGGCAGGAGGCAGGAGGATCAAGGCGGCATGGTCAGTTTGTTAGGGCACTGGCCTGCATTTGTTTCACGGAAGACTTGAATGAGTTCATGTATTTAATATTCATATATTTTATAATTTGTTTATTATGGTAACTACCTAATGCTGAAATGACAGTCCCTAAAGTGACCAGAGACTTGTTGATGTTTGCTCCTTCCTTCAGTCTCTCACCAGTCAGCCCTGTGGCATCAGCCCGTTCACTGTGCAGAGACAAACACACGATTCATCAGCAATTCATGGGTTATTCTGTGCCTCATGATGCTCTTGTTCAATATGTTTTCCATAACATCCCTCAGCAATAAAAGAGATTAGAGATGCTTCCCTTTTTGCTCAAACTTCTCTTCTACAACCGTGTCTCCACTCAATGATTTGAAGCAATTACCAGGTAATAGTATTGACGGGTGAAAAAGCACATAATTGCACATTACCAAAAGACAAGAAAGTTATGATTATCATACTATTTAACATAAATAAAGTCAGTGTATTAACTAAATCCAACTGCCCGAAATTGAAAACTACAATAAACACATACCTTCCAGCTAAATCCACCAGATTTATTTTACTGACAGTCTCACAAGGCATATCATGATCAAACTTAGCCTGCAAAGATGAATAAATACATTAATACAGAAATAAGACATTGACAACTTTCAGAAAAGAAATTGCTTCTGTCATTAGGTACATTTTAGTGATTTGCCTGGTAGATGCTGTGCTCCATCCTGTTAACTAATGGTGTGTGACCATACTAAGAGATATGTGTTGTATGTTACACGCACCCAACTTTCCTGGCCGATGGCTAATCATATTGCTGATGAGGCATGTGCACGAAAGACAGTGTATTCTGGAGCACTTGATTATATGTTTGCTCCAAGATTAAGCAACAGGAATCCTTTAAGACATGACCTTGTTATGGACTACAAGTAGAAATGTCTACTGCACTATCTTCTACAGGAAATTTAAACATTTAAAATATCGAATACTAACCTGAGTGAAATTGATGGTAAATATTGCATGAGATCGGCTACTGGTATCGTTCATGCCAGTGCTGGCTGTCACCCTTGATAGGAAATAAGATTTATATAAATCAAAGATTAAGTAATGTAAATTAAATTTTCCTTTATTAATTATTTTTTCTGACTTATACCAATTTATTTTGACTAATTCAATCCTGCACACTCATCAGAGGCGAATGGTACATTTAAGCAATAGAGCACTTTTTCCGTGTTTACATAGCCTCATCAAAACACGAGGGAGGTTGGGAGATTTGGAGACAGTTATGCAAATCCAAGATGCAGTCAAGAGTTTGCATAACTTTTGAGAATTCTCCCAATCTCCCTCATGTTTAGATAAGGCTATGTAAACACAGAAAAAACACTCAATTGCTTTAAATTTATAAAATATTTCTCAAAAATATGCATAAAATGTCACAACCGTATTTATGTACTCTCATCGAAACATACCTATCAATCACTGAGCACGTGTAGTATCTCAGTTATTTTAAAAGATTCAGTATAATGTGAGTAAACATCGTACAGTTGCATCTTTCAAATCTCACCCTAAAACATGTAGCCTGTGTAGCAAGCGTTTCCACAGGGTTTGGGAGCAAAGCAGGGAGCAAGGAAAGACTGTGGAACGGGATTTTCGGTGTTTTGCCTGCGTGGAAAAAGGGGTGAGAGCCAAAAAAGAAAGATGGGGGTGGGGGAGGCGAAGGAAGGAAACGCTTGCAGACAAACCCCTGCATTTTGAAAACCCCGTTCGCTGGCGAACAGGGCTCATGATTGGCTGGGCTAGTCGAACATTATTGACATGTGTCGATCAAAGGCCTTAAACTTCTGAGAGTCAGAGCTTGATTGCAAAAAGGTTTACAGCAGTTAACAATCACACACGACCTTCTGCGCAAAAGCCTCTAGACAAAACCTAAGTTTTGGTGGCCGTCAATCATTTCCGCCTTCTTGCAGACTGTATGCAAAATTTACCAAAAAAAAAAACTTTGCAGTGGTCCACTCGTACAAATTATCATTTTACTCTCAGTATGCACGGCTAGCTCACTAAATACACTGGCATCAAATATTCCTTGAAATTTTTATCTGAAGACGGGCAGGTTGCAATCCGGTTTCTCAACGGTCATTCGCATGCATGAATGACCCCGAGAGCAAGCAAATCTACATGCAAACAAATTATTTCTGCACATATTTGTCTTGGGGCTACAGACTGAACAAGACTTAAACGTCTTATAAACCTTATAATTTTGTATGGTAGTAAGTTATAAGTTTTATAGGATTAAGTATTGTTCAGTCCGTAGCCCCAAGAAAAATTTGTAGAAAATTTTGCAGAAATAATTTGTTGTCAATTTGCTTGCTCTCAGGGTCATTCGTGCATGCAAATGGCTGTTGAAAACCCCGACAAATGTCTTCATTTATAGATTTCAAGGACTATTTAATGCCAATGTATTTAGTGAGCTAGCTGTACATACTGAAAGTAAAATGATGATTTTTATGAGTGGACCGCTGCAATGTTTCACTTTTTCAGGTAAAATTTTTCCAAAGTTTTCCTAGAAGACTTTCCGTTGTTTGTTTTTGTCACAGGCAATAACACTCGAACCGATTTGCGCATCTGACGTTTCCAGCAAATGCTTCTTTACTGGAGTTGACTTTGTAGGAGTTGACTTGCTAATTATACCTTGTATCGATTCCTGGAGGAATGAATACAGTGATCCAAGATTTTGAATCTTGCGAGCACAAGGATTACAAATACGACTTGAATACTCACATTTTAATTTTCTGGTAGATTTGTGTTTCACCCTTGCAGTCCTTCCTTTTAGACTGATTGAGTAGCGATATAGCTTGATTATAAATTACAAAATTTAACTTCGAAATAGAAAGCCTGCGTTGGTTGCTTGGATTCATCGGGACACCGTACGCTCGTTGTTTCAGACATATTTTGACAGGTTAAAGTTTGTTTTCATTCAAAGTTCACTTCTGCTACGGAAGGCCGAAGATTTTATTGGTTAATTTATGACAACACGAAATCTCAGTGTGCGTACTCAGGCATGAAAGGTCAAGTGGGAAGTTTTCAACATCTTGGGGTTTGTCTGCAAGCGTTTCCTTCCTTCCTTCCCCTCCCCCTCCCCTCTCTTTTACTCGCTCCATTTTTCACGCTGTAGTTATTTGCTCCTGAACCACACAGAAATACTTGCTATGCAGGCTATAAAACATGTGTCACCATAAAATGCTACAGGCTCAAACAGTGGATCTCAAACTTGACAGAAAGCCCTTCTGGCCAATCTTTTTTTCTGTCTTATTCCATACCTGTGTGTGTTTCCCTGTTCCATTAAATGTTCTATTGCTGCATAGTCTGAGACAAGATGCCTTGTAAGATCTGAAGCACAAAATATCAAATAGAAACATTTCTTAAATATCATAAAATAGTTTGATTTAATAATTTCAATCTGATGATTGAGGACTTTTAGTCAGGAAAGCCATAACACAGTAATTCTCAGGATGTCAGTGTCATGGTGCAAAAAAGGATGCCTATTCAAGGCTGTAGTCTAAGAAGAATTACAAGGAGCCCAAAGGTTCCTAACCATGAAATTTTGGGTGTTCCGCACTTAAACTTATAAGCAAAAAGTACATTTTTCCAGTTGCCCAAAGGCAAAAGTTAGTGACACCCACCTCTAAATATCATTGCGAGCCTGAGAAGGCATAAGTGCAAGAAGAGAGACACCATTCTCTTTATTCAGTTCCATTAACAGAGGAATATCTTCATAATAACATTTGAAATAAAATCACTTACCTTGTACATAGGGGCCTTCCTTGGGGTGTTCCCTGACCTTGAGTGAATGCACAGGCCTTCCCTTCACAGGTGGCCTTAGGAGGTCCCTCACACGTTCATTATAGATCTCAAGAAAGCTGACTTCAGTTCTGTATGAAGGTCCGTTGTCGTCACTGTTACGCATGCCAGTGAATAAGCCTTCGCATATACGTGGTATAAGCCCTTGGTTATCAGGAGACCCCATCATGCTGTAGGTTTTGCCTGAACCAGTCTGTCCATAAGCAAAGATGCAGGCATTGTAGCCTTCAAATGCAGCCTTGAGGACGTCTGTACCAAGGTCTTTGAACACCTGGGATAGGGATAAAAACATAACTCTCATTATTACACAAATAATTCATAGTAGGTAAATGCTAGTTATGCAATGCTTTTGAGGGGTATACTATAGAATATCCCAAATGAAAGTGTTGTATAACTATTTTGATTATAAATGTACCATGCCATGTGGAAAGTATAGTGGACAACACAATCGATGCAGCACACAATGGAAAGGTTGAGTGTAATACCGTTGAGTACATATACGGGCCTATTTGCTGCTAGCTACCATAAAATCAACTGTGCTTGCTGTAATATTACTATTTTTCTCTTTTCATTTTGTTTAGTTTTTCCTATGTATATTGTGTTGGTAAATTAATAAATAATAATAATAATAATAATAATAATAATAATAATATAATAATAAATAAAATAAACTGAAGCGCCTTGGAGTATTTCTACTCTCCCTGGACAAGATGCTAGTTCGTGGCAGGGTCAAGGCAGAATTATACTACCTGGTACCATTTGTATGCATGCATGGATGTTGGAAAGAATAAATGAACAAGGACCCCTTGATTCGGAGTCCAGTGCACCAACCATCAGGCTACCTGGCATTTTTGGTATGGGTTATACTTTGGTTTGTGGCATAGTACATGTCATAATTGGTTCAACCATTCACAGAGTGCCTAAAATGTCAATAAATCATAATTTGGAGTCACACCTGGTTTCTATATTATAAAATTTAATTTGCACGATATTGTAAATCGGAATATAAAATTGTTAAAATTTAAACACATCTTAAAAATCAAAGGAGACCTGTGGTCAAACTCGTGGATTAAGTAATCTAGAGATGAAACATGTTGACGAACTTGTAATTATTGGTGTATTTTTAAAGGCTGTTAAAACAAGTGGGGTTCGTACCACGCAAGGTCGCACTTATATCAGAAAGCGTAGGCTTTTTTTGTTGGCTTTCGTTGCACACATACTACAGAATAGCTAGGGTGGCAAAATTGCAGCTGAACATGAAGTGGTAAAGGCTAAGGGTTCTTGGGTCACACAGGACACTCCTGCCGAAAAAAATTAATAGACTACTCCCTCCCGCCCCCCCAACACACATACACCCAGATCTTGATGTTGATGTTTGTCTGCCTGCTGGGAAAATTTGCATGTATTCAAGTCGTACGAGCTTACAGACCTTTTTCATTGCATTTCACTCAAGGCTATGGGTAAGGTTTCTTATGAGACAGCACTTCTTTTCCAATGTGGAACTGCTTGTCTCTATATATATTGCACGTAAAATACATCAAAATAAGTAGCCTCTTTTGCAAGCATTTTCAGTGTTGATCCAAAACATCTGTCCACCCATAAACACGTGCTCCTACGAGCTCACATGGTGTTTCCTTCCCTTTGTTATCTTTTCAATCAGGAAGCAAAAGTGTAAACACAAGACAGGGTAAAAATCATTTTAGCTTATCAAAATCAAGTATTTGGGAATTTTTGTCCAAGTCTATGTGCATTTCACATTCCACTCAGAGTTCAGATCAATATACTAAAATAAAAAAGACAAGTATAGAGAACACAACTTTAATCTAAACTTAACTCGATGTCGGTTGAACGTGGACTACTCAACATGAAAAAACGTAAGTACTATAAACTGCAAAGCTCTGAACGAAGGTCCAGCTTGATTGAAAGTTGGATCTCTCAGGAGATCTAATCAGCCAAACTTGAAAAGTAAAACGATAGTAAGTCAAAGACTACTGTGAGGCTGACACAAGGTCTATTCAAAACAATATTTCGGCTGGCCTCAGGTTTAGATGTTACTAATTATAAAAATGAAATTACAATATTATATAATGGTGCTGATGTTTGTCCTGGTTTCGTTCATTGAGAAGTGTTCTTTTCGCTCATATAAGTTCATTAAGGTCCTCGAGTAAGACACATTCTCATCAAAGCTTACCACATTAGTTGGTCACTTTCCAGCAAACAAATGCTCATCTCCTGGTCAGTTTGAACGCCTGGACGAGTCAAATGCTCATGAAATTCAGCGCTCAAGTTGGCCGTAGTGCTAATTCGAACATTCAAAGTCAACTCCACTTCAATTTAGCGAAACACCTAACATTAATGGTCGTATAAAAGCTACAAATTCATCAATTCGGAATGGCATGATGCATCCTTTGAGTAGTAACTGCGCAAACACGATAGCGAGGCTCGCGCTGACTGCACGGTTACTATTCCAATATGGTGTCGGGCTCGGTTACTATTCCAACATGGCGTTGGCAGTGTCTACACCTGAGTGAGTGAGTGAGTGAGTGAGTGACACACTTGCATATCGGAGTCCCCGCAAGAAACATGTTTCTACGCTTCGCGTATCCACAAGTTTAAAAACTAATGCTACACTGCTTCTATGAGTAAGGTTTGCAGTGTGAATTGAGCCTTGCTCTCCTTAGCCTTTAGTCAAGTTAAAATTATTTGAATGGATATAAATTATGAATAATCATTAACAATTATGATGATCAAGATGATCCAATACTACAAATATTAAATTAACGAAAAATTTATCTTCATAGTACAAAAAGTTATCTTAATGATACAAAATAAAAATGTACCACATTCTTGGGCAGATAGACCCAAAAACAATTTTCAATGTGTTCCCATTTTATATAAGTTGGAGCATCTGTGCTCTTTTGGAATTTATCTTTTGCCAAAACATACCATTAGATTTATATTAATTATTCAATTTCAAGACAAGACTCAAATAAAACTAAATTTATAATACATTATCATTTAATTATTGATGGAATTTTGATTGATAACATGACTTTTAATTTAGTGGATACAATTTATCCTGGTCTTTTCATAGGGATAATTTTTACTAAAATTACTTGTCATTGACTGCTTTGAAAAGAAACACAAAACATACGGAATCCCATAAGTACATCCTGTGGCTTCACATAATTACTGCAAAATGACCCAGCTGTTTGGAGGCAAATTTTACAACAGCAATATATGCATTATTAACTTGCTCTTATCTGTTGTCATGCAGTATAGAATTTCATTGAGAAAAGTCTCACCCTTTGTTTTTATTTCAATGCATATTTTTATTTTAAAAACTCACGAGTCATAAAGACAGTGATTTCTACTACAATTGTCTTTATTACATTATTGTGTTTTCTATTGAAAATGGGACAAAAAAAGAGACTAATTCATTTTTGTTTTCACCGATAAATTATTTTGAATTGCAAATTACCAAACTCCGAAAAAAAAACAACAAAATCACAGGTATTTCTTAAATCGAAAATACAACGACATCAACCGGAAATTTAGCACTTAAGTTTCCATGACCTTGACCAGACCTGAGACAAACTCAAAGTGACCAATTTGTATGATAAAAATGTTTTGTCTGAACGAGAATCGAAAATTGCTTGTTAATCCAAGTGCACCATTTCCTTGAAGCGTGATATCGTTTACTGAGTGCGCGTTTGGATTAAGCTGGTGGCTTGGAAATTGACATGTTTGAACCATCAATCTGGTCAAAATTTACAAGAACGTACTCAAATATCAGTGTGTAAACGAATACGCATGCGATCACACATTCGATTCAGGAATAAGACGATGTAAAGCAATATTATGTAAATCTCACCCGCTCTTGTGAAGCGTAGTGCCGACTCCTCTCTTCCACAGACCAGTAGGAAAAATCGAACGAAAAATCCTTCACACGATTGCGTCTTTCTCCTTCGCCAGTCAATGAACTAGCCTGCAATTCAAATACCGAGTGGACTTCAGCCGGTGTAGTAAGCTTACGTGTAACAAGCCAGCACTGTCATGTTTTCACACTCGCAGACTCCACATGATACCAGTTTCAGTAAGTTACAACATGCCTTAAGTATAACAACAAAAGAATATTTGTGATTTTACATGTGTACCTTGATGTTTACAATCCTAGTTTTCTTGCCTTCCATCTCGATTATTGCCTGGGCTCCCATGACTTTTTCCCTGAGTGTTCAAACGCCGTGACATGAAAATAACGCCAACAGACCAAAGAGAAAGAACTCACAAAAACAAACTTCACGATGTCAAAATAAATCACACAGTACCTTTGGTTGAAGGGTCTCACTCTCACAGCCACCTTCACAGAAGCCATTGTATTCTTCAACAATTCTAGAACGAACCGAAAATACTGCTGCCTTCAAACAGGCTTGAGCGACAATGCGACTGACTACTCTAAAGACTTTGCACAGGGCAAACTGTAAAGGTAGCCAGAAGTTAGAGATCTTTGCGGTCGGAGAAAGCTCGAAAAGCGTACAAATTTTAGGCCATCCATTTCACTGTAATGTAACATAGTCTCTTGACGCGACTAAGCCATTCATTGCCGCAGACAATTCGTAAATGCAAAACTGAAATGATCCGAAATGCTCGGAAGAACGATCTGAATAAAATCACCGTGTCGCGACAGCGAGGCTGTAGGTCGGAGATCACGTGAGAATGTGCCGCCTCTTGGCTGATCGTTTGTTTACTTCCGGTAAAACAGACGGACACGCAATCTTGGTTGTTTTGTTTTTGATGAATTAATCTTCAAGACCAGGGAGCGCTTGTTTACTGCGCTTTATATGCCTTAAAATCGTGCGTGATAAAAGCCGAGTTTATGACTCGGAAACTTATGCAAAATATTGATAATGACTTCGATTAAGGCAAGCATTCGGGCGTGAAAGGGTAATTGTGTGGGTGAGAATTTTAATAACGTGGGTCATTTAC
This sequence comes from Orbicella franksi, assembly GCF_964199315.1. Lineage (NCBI taxonomy): Eukaryota > Metazoa > Cnidaria > Anthozoa > Scleractinia > Merulinidae > Orbicella > Orbicella franksi. The sequence goes on along the minus strand of NC_138148.1, from coordinate 26,102,200 downwards.
GCATAAGTTTCCTTGATATCATGATTAAACTCGGCCTTAGAAAACGAAAATAGAATATAACCTTTGACAAGATATTCTGCAAAAATATTAAGAAGTTTTTCACCATGAGGTACAAGTAGTAGCGCGTGGTAACTGTCGATAACAGCTTATTTCAAAGAAGTGAAACTTTTCTGCGGTTCCTTTCGCCCACGAGGCCTCTTCTAAATCATGCGTAGCCTTACTTGAGACGTGCTTATAGTTCTGCCCTTTCTTATTTATGATAAAGCATGGGTCGCTTTTTAATGACTGAAGCTAAAATTAGCTCTTTTCTTTGAAGTAACCCCAAAATCAAAAGAACATTAGACACTTGGCTCGATAAAGATTTCGAAATTATTACTCTATTTCACATTCCATAAGAACTATCAACATGAAAAAAGACAAAATGAACAAATGAAAATGAAATATTTTTCACATTGTCTCGCTACGAATTTTCGTCTGGTTATCTAACCCTAATTACACAACTTTCATTTACATTGTTCGAATTGAACTGAGTTGGAACTTCTCGTTTGGAAATCTTTTGGAAATATACAGGACGCAAACTTCAAACTTCATATATCGATGGTGCCTGACCATAAGCGTAAACAGACTAACCTGAGTGTTATTCATATTAACGTCATTGCAAATTTCACACAATCTTTGAGAAGGGAGAGGAAAGGAGTGGGAAAAGGGGCGTAGATTCCTTTTTGAACAATTGGCTCGGAGAGTAGAGGAGCCAAAGTCAGAGATACCTTATTATAGGAAATTACCGATGCACTTTATTAGTCCACGAAGAGTCTTGTAGATGAAAAAGAAGGGTGCTGTAAAATACACTTTTTTATATACGAATATATTTTATAAGAATATCGAGACTAAAATTTGCGAAATTTCAGGAACGTTCTGCGTGTTGAAACTTTGTAAACACAATACAATTATACGATTTTAGGTCTTTTTAACTAAATCGTATAAAATTGCCGTTTCTTTCTCTAAACGGCATAACTAGCCAAAAAAAAATGGAAACACAAAAACAGCACTAGCCGTGTGTTCGACGTTAAATACATTTCTGCAAGAAGTTATAGGCCAATTATGTGTGTCATATTAGGCTTTACATGCTAAGATCTAAGAATATTCACAACATTATATTCAGCCTAAAGTCGGGAGAAAAAATATGAATATTCAGCTTCAGCCGGAAAAAAAAAACAATATTCTTATAAAAGGAGTGTACTATACATGATTCAACAGAAAAACAAAATCAGTATATTTTTGAAATATTGCCGGTTATCATGTGACGTTGTCACGGTCCGAAATTATAACTTACCTACCCTTCTGAGGTTTTAGTTTCGTGACGTATAAGACTGTCTAAGAACTTGACGTTTCGCGAAGTTGTAGCACGGCAGGGTTCCTCTATTTGTAATAGAGCACGTTTGAAAACAGGTAGCCCAAACTCACGTTTCGAGTGGTCCGTAGGTTATCGGTGTTGCGTACGTAACGCTAAGGTTGACCGTTGAAAATTATGAGACTTTGTATGAGACTGCGGCCTTATTAGCTAAGGAATTTCAGAGTACCCCACATCCAGTTAATTTTTGGCCTAAATATCTAGCGTATCCCGTTAATTTCAGTTGCAAAAATAACGATTTTCCCACTCGGTAGTCCGTTTTATTAATTTTCCCTCCAAATATCCCGCATTCCGTTACAATTTTTACCCAAATATCGATCCCGTATCCCGAGAATCGGGATTTGTTATCACTGGGTCAGTTTTGCCGTATTTCACCTTAGTAAAGGTATAAAATAAACTTAATTTTTCCATTTGACGTATCCTTTTGCCTGTTTCGCGTCCGTTAGGGGGATTTTAGACAATTTTTTTCGATTCCTTTCCCCTTCCTATTAAAGACGGAGGTCCGTCTCAGGAAAAGTCACGTAAAACGCCATTACTAGACGGGAGAATGGCAAGTCTCTCAAGTTATGGTTAAAGATGGCACGGAAAATAATTTATGTATTATGTTGTTTTCCTGATGCTGTCACATTTATTCAAATAACAACGTCAAATCATCAGCTAATAATACATATTTTTAATTTACCTGAGTGGATAGCCTGAGGCAAAAGCAGAGTTGTGATGTCTACAATCTTCAAGGGAATAAATTGAAAAAACAAAACCACCCCTCACCCCAAATCAATGATGAACTTTAACCAAATGTTGCAGAGATGATTCCTTATGCTTATTATGTTTCGTTTTTGGAAACTGAAAAACTTGTGTACGCTGTTGTAGATTTTGATGTCTAACTTAGTCTAAAGTTCGGTCAAAATATATGGTAGGCCGCCAGTGCGGAGGGGCACGGTAGGGTCAAGGGGTAGTAGGGGAATTAGCAGCACACCGCCGGCTTCCCAGATTCTCAAGAAATATCCCTCCTTTCGACATGTTCGAGGGGGCCGCTGGATTCGCTGGATGACCATTTGTGCCAATTAGTGCCCAGTTGGCTGCCTCAGAAATTAAATTGAGGGAATCTGGGAACCAATGACATCAAAAGCGGTCAGTAAAGTGTGCGCAGGCTCGCGAGTGGGAGAATCGAAGAAAAAGAGTGTTAGAATGATTCCGAATAAAATGTACACTTTGGAAGCTTTGATTTGGCGATCATACCCTTTAAAATGACCTAGAGGAAGGAACTAACGTGACTCAACATGGCTTCGGTCAAGGTAGCAGTTAGAGTGAGGCCCCTTAATAAAAGGTAAGGAAATATATCGATGCGAAGGAAGTTTAATTTTTGCCGTTCATTAAAACACCGGTATATAAAATTCCCAATGATCGCCAGTGTAAATATCCGTTAAAATGTCCTCTTTTAATTTCGTAAGGGAACGTGATATGGCGGCGAAAGTTTGCATCCATATGGAAGGCAAGAAAACTACAATCTCCAATCCTGCTGTAAGTGGAATTTTTATATTTTTTCTTGGTTTACGCAGGCTGTTTACGGCTAGTTGTTGTTGCTCCAATTTGGTGCTGAAATTTAACTTGCGTTTCAACTTTGCTTTCAGGGCGAAGATAAGGATTTTTCATACGATTTTTCCTACTGGTCTGCCGATAGTTCAGACCGACATTTTGCCTCACAAGAGCAGGTAAATCTCTTAAAATAACTACACTTACGTAAAATTTACATTTAAACCCAGCCGAAGGCAATGTTCGTGCTTAGTGATTTCGAGAATTTCAAACGTCATTTTGCATGTATAATGAAGAAACATTGTATTGTCACTCGCGTAATTTAGATAGCAGTGATACATATACAGTCATCGCGTTTTTAAAAGGATTTTTCAAAGTAATCTGTAGGTTCGCATTTACAATATTTTATTTTTACCCTAGCTTGTGAAGACGGTGTGTTGCCCCATCATATGGTTCTGTAATTTTGATTTGTCTAAATTTTTAGATATTCGCCTGTTTTGCACGTCAAATAACAAAGTAAAAATAAGGGTATAACCTTTTTATAACAGTTCTTTGGTGATGTGTGTTGTTTCAATCTTTTAGAAAAGCTGCAGCTATAAGAAAATAACAAAATAATAATAATAAAATTGATAACGCTATTTTCCTGATGAATCAAAATTGAAAACCTTAGCTAGGAGGGGGATCAGATTATAGTGGCTGTGAAATTGTATTTGCATGCATTTATGCTCTGAAAGTACACATCTCCTATCAAAGTGTTTTCAAAGAAGATTTATTTTTGATCATTGTATAAAAACTGCAATCGTGAAAGTAGAAACAAGTTTTGATTTCAACTTTATGAATATTGTCTCACATAAAATGTGTGTGTTGACATCAACAAATCAGGAGAATGCACACTGTAAATAAATATGATCATCAATATTTTATCTGGTTAACCATCTTTCTAATTAGGAAGAGGTTCAGACTGCTATGATTGAATCACACAAAACCCACTTAAAAATGGCACTTAGAATTAGATTATGTTGTGCTTTTAATGAATGGATCGTTTAAAATTAGCTTAAGAAATTCTGCTTTGTGAAATTGACTCTCTATTGTCCAGATGAAAATTTGTTCAGATTTAACCAAATAATTTATTCTCAGCCCACATTTTAAATATTATTTACTTTCACAAACCTGGTTAAATTTATAATATATTTAGTTCTCAGAATTTTCTCAATGGTTTGAGAATCATCAGCGTTTTGCCCCAGGGGATAGTGGGAGCAACTAAGCTTAAGGATTTTAAATATTATTTTTGACTAATCATTTCAATCTAAAATAAATACAGATATACACAATGACGTGAATGTACATAATGTACAAACAATAAAAATGCGATCATGCCTGTGCACATTTGAAGTATGAATCAATAAGTTGGTAAGATGTGAAAATGTAACTAAATAAAAATGAAGTCAGTTTATCTAAATATTGTATAGTAAGTAATTTCTTGGAGATTTTTAGTTATCTTTGCAGTTTGTAGGACCTTTGTGTTTTATTATGCTCTGTTTTGAGTCTTGTCAAATGCAATTTGGTGATTCATCTCTGAGTCAGTTTTGTCTGATGAGGTGTGGATCAATACATTTCATTTGAAAATGGAGTCTTATTTACATCTACATGAAAACAAATCTGTGACTGTAAAGCTGAATTTTATGTACGAAAGGTTTTTCACCAGACTGCCTGTGGGCTGAGCTCGAAGTGTTTACCATCTCAAACAAAGTCGTCAGATTTATTTAACAATCATGTACTAATAATGTCTTTACTTCTGCCTCTTCACTTCAATTTATAAACAGTGCAAATCACACACACCAAAAATACACTTGCTGGGGAAACTACACGTGATATATACATGTAGCAGGATACTTGAAAAAAAAAAAAAAAGAAACATTGGGTTTTTTCACACCATTGTTTTCAAAACGTAGGGGGAATACTCAGAATATTCAAGGTGACATTTCTTATTAACAGTATGTTTATCTTGTGCCTTTCAAAGTTTCTTTATTAGCATAGCCACCATCTTCGATGACAAGTAGATCCTTGTGCACTAATTCTGAATGTAGATCTCTATGTTTTGAGAGATGCATGTTACAGGGTTGTCAAAAGTAGCCCAGTTGTGGCCGGCAAAAATTCCAATGTACTTTGTAATTTTGGCCAGCTACTCTGCTAGGGTATTCACCTAATTCTTTATACAGAGGTGGCAAAATCAACCACATAATACAACATTGAACCTGCCTACTTACAAACTCTGTGACAATGGTCCCATATGTTCATGTCTAATTTTAAACTATTTTTTTGAAATATAATTTAGTAACTATTTATTTAAACATAACAAAACACCAAACATTAAATTATTTTGTTTGTGCTTCCTTGATAGGTTTTTGAAGACTTGGGAACTGACGTTATCCGGTCAGCATTTGAAGGTTACAATGCATGTATTTTTGCTTATGGTCAGACTGGTGCGGGCAAGTCGTACAGTATGATGGGACAAGACGTAAGAAGCCATTATTGTTGAAGTCTTTTGAAAATTTGTCAATGGCCTTTAGATTCTATGTGGAAAATCCCCTGATTTGTTCTTTGGTCCCACTTTAAACATGTATGCATGTACTGTACATAGACAAGCTCTATTTTACCCACCAGGAGTAGTGGTTAATAACAGATGGGACTTACCCCCCCTCCCTCCCCGTAATTCAAATTATGATAATGAGCTGGTGTGTATTAAAATTAGGAGGGGGAGACTATGAGAAAGAGGGGGGTTAAAGGGTTGGCTAAATAGAGCTTTTGCACTGCTACCTAATTATGACAATCTACAGTCAAAAAAAATATTAGAATGACCCACAAAATATATTATCCTGTCTCTCCATGCTAATGTTAATGTAGGAGGTGCAGTGGCCTCATGGTTAGTGCACTCGTTCCTAGATCGAGCAGTCTGGGTTCGAGCCCTGGCCGGGGACATTGTGTTGTGTTCTTGGACAAGACACTTTACTCTCACAGTGTCTCTCTCCACCCAGGTGTATAAATGGGTACCGGTGAGCTTAATGCTGGGGGTAACCCTGTGATGGACTAGCATCCCATCCAGGGGAGAGTAGAAATACTCCTAGTCGCTTCATGCTACAGAAATGGGGATAAGCTCCTGCCTGGTGGGCCACTTGACTCGTATGCAGACTTTACCTTACCCTTTGTGCTAACACAGTTGAACCCCTATTAAGCGGCCACCTATTAAATGGTCAACTAAAATATGAGGCTAAAGGCTCTTTAAGGACGTTCTTGCTAATTGTTTCTGTGCATTGTTACTGCGCGTGCAAATTCACTCACCACTGAGAGTGTGTGCTAAGTAATAAAATGAACAATGATAGGGCAGATGGCCATTGCTATAGCTTTGCCTGGATTTAATGAGCTTGGATGTGCGGTGACCCCTATTTTTGTTTTGATGGATCATTTTCTTTACCAATTTTCTATGTTTAGGGAAAAACGAAGAAAATCTATCGACTACAGTGTGTACATGTAGAAGTTTGAAATTTTTGCACAAAATGCTACATCAAATTCCGTTCGTTTTGTTTCGTTTCCTCAGAAACGAAACAGTATTGTTTTCAGTTCAGGGGTGAACTATTTACATAGTGATATGTAGTATCCAATCAGAGTAAAGTTTGTAATTGTTAATGTAAATACGGTGGAAATTCGATCATCGCAACAAAATGTGACGTTCGGAACATTTCAATTGCTGCTTTATTTGAAAATGGGGAATTACGACTGAAACTCTCATTTCTTGTTATTAAAATACACAAGAAAACTACACGCTGGACTTCTATTCGGATAGTAATAGTGAAAAGGAAGTTTATTTTGGAGGTAGAGAGACTGCCAGACCACGCAATTTGTCTCCTAATGTGATATTTTAAGCCGATGGAAGCAGTTCGTTTTGTTTAGTTCAAAGAAGAAATGGTACTGTACTTAGTGATTTATTGACATATTGAGTATGAATGTTATCTGCCAGTAACGCTTGTAATTCACAAGGTAAACATGTTCAAGAAGAATAACTTCTCGGAACTAAATTTTATTTTGTGACACGGAAAGAAAAGGAAATTAAAATGTCATGCAGATGGAAATAATTGGCAACTTAAATGTTCCTAAGTCTTACTGAAACGATGTATTCTAGAGAAACGAATATATCTGTTTCCGTGCTTGATTTAAATGTGATTAAGATCACAACTACAGCGACATAATTTTGGTCAATCAGAACACTTGTCAGGAATAACAATCCCGCCCCTTTTCAGTGGCTGTTTATGGGAAAAGAACATGCACTTGGAGCGTTTGGACGATACTACAGATACGTTATGTTGTGGAAAGTAACTAATTCATTATATTGTAATAATTTTTATAATTAACGTCGGTATATTGCAAAATAGGCACAATATGGCTTTTTTATGAGGTTTTCTTCATATCGTAGGTGTCGGCATTTTCCAGATTTAGTTGAATTTCTCGAATTTTCTGCCGCAATTCCAGTAACTTTACTTCTTAGAACGCACTTTTAAAAACAAGAAAATTCATATTTTGACATACCGCGGCATTTCAAGAGCTGGTTTCCATGAAAACACTGATAGCATTTGTATTTTAGCTTCATAATATTCAAGCGAAAGTGTGTCGTCACACATGAGGCGTCCTTTTTGAAAAGAAAAATATACTGCATCACTGACAATGAAACGCAGAGTGCCACATTCATTCAAATCAAGGACTGCCCGGCACAGAAATGGAAAAATTATGCGTCAAATGCTTTTGCCTCTTAGCTTTATTTGGCCTCACACACAATACTTTGAATTTCTGAAAAATTTGGCAGGGCTGTGAGGCCTGCTTCCCAAAGCACTTAACCTATTTAAGACCAAAGTCTGCGATTTTTCTAACCTATTTATGGCCTGACCCTTAGATTAATACCCTGTTTCAGACCTGCCGTAGTTCTCTAGGTCAGAATGATGTTAAAGGTATTGTGAATGGCTTTAGTTGCTGGTGTTATCGATAATGATGAAAAAAGTAGCTTCTTCTAAAAAACATACCTTAATAAAGACTAGAGTGCAAAAACCATACCCAGTTTGAGACCAAAATGACAAAAATCGATACTCTACTTCTGACTAAAATGTCTTAAAAAAACATGTCCCTCTGACACTGGACATACCTATGTAGCCGATATAAGGAGCATCCCCCTTCCCCTAGGCCAGAGTCAAAGTGAAGTATCACAAGTAAATACATTTTGAAGTGCATTGACTGTAATAACTGATACTTGTGTAGACAACTTAAATTAATTAGCCCTTGCTCTTTTACAATAGGTTAAATACTAAACCTCACCTGGACGAAAAAACCCCAGGCTCTGGTAACTGAGCAGATCAGTGCGGTGCAAAGCGGCACATTAGCACAAATCCCCCTCGCCCCAGGACTTCTCATGCACAAGCTATCAAAACCCTAGCCTTTCTCAGACTTTGAATATCTTTTTGGAAACGAAACAGTATTTCTTTCTTGTTAGCTCTTTGTTTATCTGTGTGACAGTTTCAAATGCTTCTTGAAGGGTTAAGTTTTGTAAAAACGTTGGTAAAATTTGGAATTATTTATGCAACAGACCCACTTCTACAAAATATGACGAAGATTGTTTGCTTCCGTTGACTCGCCTTCGATATTGCTAACTATAAACCCCCTGCAGACCATGCTGAATTACATCCGTCAATTTTTCAAACTCAGGATAGTTTTCCACATGCTTTATCTTAGAAATGAAGTTGGTGACCACCAATTTTTTGGTATTTCTGACACAAGTAACTCATTATCTGACTGTGGTAAAAATTAAAAAAAATATATATCGACTGGAACATTTTTGCGTGAACGTCTTTTAAGTGTCAAACAGTAGCTGGTTATTAAATGGTCACCCCTATTAGGTGATCAGTAATCAAAGTCCCAATGAGGGCTTCTCTATTGTGTTCACCTCAATAAAGCGCCAATCCCCTTTAAGCAGCCACTATCCATTTCCCAGAGGGTAATAGGGGTTGAACTGTGAAGCTCTTTGTTGAGACTGATTTTTTGTATTCTTAAGCCCCTCTCCCATGCACTGCCACTTTCTTTGGGTTTAAATCCCTCTTTAACTCTTGTGTCACTTGACAGAGTTTTTATTTCTTCCTTAAATGGAACAAGACCTCATTAAGTAAGCTGTTATTAATTTGTGGACATTGTTTTGCAGTCGGCACCTGGGTTGATACCAAGAATATGTCAGGTAGTACCAATGTAGGAATAATTATTATATCCTAAAATGACTTAGAATCTTGTCATGTCTGTCAAGTTCTGTATACTATTGTGAGTAAAATGTCTTACCTCCGAAAAAAACATTTGAGTTAGACAGGTTAACTGATACATGTAGGTGGTATCCACAATTGTACAGTTATTTATGATTAGCTAAATGTTTGGGACCATACAGTATAAAAGACACATCTAAATAGCAGATTTGCACGTCATCATCATTTGACTACAGCTACTAGAATTCCTTTTGTTTTTTGTTTATTTTTTTAATTTTGAATTCCCAATGGGGTTTTAATAACTTTTTCTCTAATTAGCATAGGAAACAGAAAAATGAAGGATGCTGGTAGTTGTAGTCAAATGACACCATCATGCAAATCACTTATTTAGAGCAATAGATGTTTCAAGTTTTGTCATTGATTTTTAATTCAGTAAACTTTCCCTTATCTTAACCAGCCTTTTGGTTCCTTTTTTCCTTTAGTTAGACAGTAAGCTATAAGTGATTTTTCTTGAGTTTCTACCAATTTGGAGGTAATTTTGTACACTGGAGAAACAATATAATTTATGTTATTTTTAATAATTAAAAATAATATAAATTATATTTTTAAATTATAATTTAATTTTTTTCAACCATGCAAGTGTTAATTATTAACATATCGTAACTCTACAGGGTCTGTACAAACGAATGGAATCCAGTGGTGATGATAAAACTGAATTCAGGACTGAAGTCAGGTATAAGAATTGCCACATAGCTGATGGCTACTAAACTATAATTATAATAATTATGCAGGGTTATCATAAGGTTTTGAGTCACCAGTAGCCTTGATCTTCACACCTGTAACAAATTTGTTTCTTCTTGAGTAAATTGGATGGACTATAGTTGTTGGCTTAACTGACTTTGCTTAGGCTAAGATTTAGCAACCATGATACCAAGATGGCCATGCAAGTGGTAAAGACTGAGTTCACTGTGCAAGGTGTCAAAAAATCAGTTAATTGATATTTAGGTTTAGGAACCAGCTTTTTGTGGATTTAATCCACTTCCCATTTTATGGCGGATTGTAAAAACTAACAGGTATACCCCAAAGTAATCGGTTGACATGAATAGTGACATTATAAAGTGTTTGACTGTATTCTATAATAAAGTAAGGTAAGAGTAAGGTAAGGTAAAGTCTGGATATGAGCGAAGTGGTCCATCAGGCCACAGCTTTTCCTGGTTTCTGTAGCATGAAGCAACTAGGAATAGTTCTAATCCCCCCTGGATGGGATGCTAGTCCATCGCAGGGCTACCCCCAGCATTAAATTTGCCTGTACCCATTTATACACCTGGGCGGAGAGAGGCGCAATGTCCCCGGCCAGGGCTCAAACCTGGACCGCTTGATTTGGAGTCGCAAACACTAACCCTGAGGTCATCATGCCTCCACAATTTTATGATAGAGTATTCACACATAATTTACTTCATTATTTGAAAGATAATTATTTTTTTCATAATCGTTAGTTATCTTGAAATATACAATGAGAGAGTTGGTGATCTCCTGCGACCAGCCAAAGGAAGAGAAAAGTACAATCTCAAAGTACGAGAACATCCCAAGGAAGGCCCATATGTACAGGGTATGTTCCAGTGCTGGGTTCCTTTCTGAGTGATTTAATTGGTAACCTTCGGTTGCTAGTCATACTAGTCTTACATCTAGCATAAGCCATGATACTCTTGTTTGAGTAGTATGTTTTTTCTATCTCCTGTATGTTTTTAATGAGACAAACAATTATTTTAAAGTTTTGATCACGTTTGCATTTCTTTCAAGTTAAACCTTTTTTGCATTATTTTAGATTTGACAAAGCATGTTGTGAAAGACTATGAGGGAATAGAGAATTTAATGGATGAAGGAAACACAAACAGGTAAAAATAAAACTACCGGACAAACCATCAGAACCTTAAATGTACCTTAATTCTATTGAATGGAGTCACATCAAAGAGTAGCAGCCTAACTGTTTCTGCCAGCTGTGTTTGAAATAGATAAATGCATGCACAAGGATTCCTTGTGGCCTCAGACTAAAATATGTTTCAGGGCTCGAAATTGCGACACACTGGTCGCCAATACGACCAAAAATTGAGCACTGGCGACCAAATTTTGAGAACTGGTCACCAGCTGGCGACTCGGCGCGTTTTGTCCGATAACTAAAGAAAACCACGACACAACTTTTGTTTTTAAATCTTTATATTAGGAAATCAATCGGATATGGTAGCTAGTATACAACTCACCTTTCCATCCCCAGTAAAATAATGTCTGAATATTACAAGATAATCGAAAAAATTGAATGTATTTCGACACGTCGATATTGCGTTCACGGCGCGCCACATTGTTTCAGCGGCTTCTTCCGAAACTGGGATCGCAAGCGCACTTCAACGCCATGGGCTTCTCATGTTTTCATTTGCCGCGAAAATCGCGGCAGATACTAATCAGTTGAAGGAATTATGCAAGTTTTTACGTTCGGGGAATGAAGATTCAGCACGGACCCGTGTTTGTCTCACAACGAAAACCACGGACTTAAAACGTTTTATGCTCGCTTCATTTAAAATGACTATGGAGACAACCATCACCTTCGGACCAGAGACATATCACCTGAGAACAACGGTAGCTTTATAACTAGCTGTTACTCGTGTTGTTTCTAATTGTTTTCGCTCTTCAATTGTGACTTTCCTTGCATGTAAAGTAACGTATAAAATCGTGTTCTTGTGTAAGTTATATGTAAAATCAGTTGGCGACCAAAATTTTTCCGTTAGCCAGCTGGCTCCCGAACGAAAAAGTTAATTTCGAGCCCTGTGTTTAGTGTTTAATGAGAACTTTAAAGCACAGCAGTGCCACTTCTCAAAAGGCTTTTACCTCTTCCCTCAACCCCTTGAATTCCACTATTTAATCAGTGTGACATTTGCCCATTTTCTGTCCTGCATGGGGGTTCATGGCCGGGTCGCTAAGATTTGCCGGCTGCCATCAGTGAAAGCTTGTGGATTGGATATTTCAGGCACCCAAGCTCCATTTAGTCAAGTAGTTGTTAATAGTGTAAGAGCGAACGTTTACTGTAAGGTTTGTTCATGTCACAGGACTGTTGCCTCCACCAACATGAATGATGTGAGCAGTAGATCACATGCAATATTCACCATTTTATTTACTCAGGTTGGTAAACAAACTTGTGTGACTATTAAGTCATAATACATTTGAATCTCCCGTATAAGTGACTACCCAAAATGTCAAGCCTAGGTGGTCACTTACGGAAGGTGGTCGCTTATGAGAGCTTAGACCATATTGGGTCAAAAGATTGCCTCATTAGCATAAGGTAACTACATGTACAGAGACTTACCCTATGTTTTATTCACATCAAAAGCCAATTTCAAAAAAAAAAAATTATCCAGCACTTTGCATTGAGAAATTTCTGTTTCTTGTACTACCCAGGAATGCGATAGTGTTACATCACCGTATTATCCAATTTTCACTCTATTATCTGTCGAGTGGTTGCTTACAGGAGGCTAAAAACAAAAGAACATTTCAAACGTTTAGCTCTCAAAGTGGTTGCGGTCGCCTGTATGAGAGGTGGTTGCTTTCAAGAGGCTCCAAATAAAGTGATTTGACTTGGAAACTTTTGGTATTCTGGAAAACTGGTCGCTGAGGGGAGGTGGTTGCTTACGAGAGGTGGTCGCAACTGGAAGTTGGACCATATGTACAGTCATGTACATGTAGGTGACAATGCACAGGAACATGCCTACCCAGAGAGAAACAACTGATCATTATTTTACATTTCGGAGACAACAGTCTTAGTAAACAGACCTTGCCATGTATTCAGTTCTTCCCTAGCCAGAGAGTCATCTGAGGTTCAATCTGGAAATTCCATAGGGGTCAATACGTGTAGCCCTACAAGGCTCCATAATTTTATAGTGTCTGTGACTGATTAATGTTCAGTTTTAAAATTCTGTGAAAACTAAGTTCAGGAAGGCACAATATTTCCTGAGCAGGGGATTAACTGTGTTAAGTGGGACATTTACTCTTGTGATAGAAAGAAATATCAGTTCATGTAAATTTAGCATGTGAATTTTTGATGTTTGGTTATATTGCAGGCAAAGTTTTACACAGATATGCCAAGTGAAACTGTCAGTAAAATCCACTTAGTTGATTTAGCAGGAAGGTAAGAAGACCGCTCGCTACCTTTTTAGCTATTCTCTGTCATAGATTGAGCAGAAAAGTTGGCGAGTTTCTGTGGGGAACAAAAATAGGGGTAAGTGTGAAAAAGTCTTTGGCCCTTCTGCTAACATCTTAGTTTATTCCCACAGTGAGAGAGCAAACTCAACTGGTGCTACAGGAAGCAGGTTGAAAGAAGGAGCAAACATAAACAAATCTCTTGTCACATTGGGAACAGTTATTTCAGCGTTAGGTAAAAATGATTTAATAATCCTCATTACAACTTCTAACTTAAAATAAATGATCAGTCTGTCAGTGAATAAAGAAAGGCAGAAAATATTTATTAATTCTTTCCCATTGGGAGTGGTGAGTGAGCGAAACAGTACAAGTCAGTTAAACAAAGGACAAGGATCTATGTGTGTTGATAGCCTCATTTTTTCTTCCACATTCCATTCTTTTTGCTTCTCCTCCAACTAACCAAACAGTGGAAGAGGCCAGTTCAGTTGTGGGGAAAATCAAATATCCTATGGCAATGTATTAAATGTTTGGATTTTGTCGTAGCTGAAGCAAGTGAAAATACCATCAATAAGGATCCCAAGAAGAAGTTGTTTATACCATATCGCAACTCTGTTTTGACGTGGCTACTCAAAGACAGTTTAGGAGGGAATGCCAAGACAATCATGATAGCAGGTAAGGAATATGATTGAACCCTTTAGTTCCAAGCTTGAAATGGTGGATTGAAATACTTATTCTCCATACTGATTGACACTGTACTTCTTAAAAGTTAGTCTGAGAATTAGGTGGTATATCCATAGTCAGCCTCTCTTAACTGGAAGTTTTCTCTATTGTGGTTCACATCATGTCATTGTTGTAAGGTGCAAGAAGAGACAGCACTCTCTTTTTATAAGGAGCAGGGAGTGCTCAGTGGTGAGAGTGCTCGCCTCTCAGTAATGTGGCTTGGGTTCTGCAATTCTGGTGGGTGCCACATTTGGGTTGAGTTTGTTGTTGGTTCTTGCCTTGCTCCAAGGGGTTTTCATTGGGTTGTCCAGTTTTTCTCGCTTCGCAAAAACCAACACTCAAAAATCCAATTTGACCAGGATAGAAGACCTGCATGAAAACCAGCTAAGCCCCAGTGATACTTCCTCTCTAAATATTGTAATTCATTTATTTGTTATATATAATTTTTTTATTCTTCAAAGCTATATCACCAGCTGACGTGAATTATTCAGAAACCCTCAGCACCTTGCGATATGCCAACAGAGCCAAGAACATCATTAACAAACCCACCATCAATGAGGTTGGTTACAAAGTTTGGTAAATTAAAATGAGTGAATTTCAGGCCAACAAATTTTATTTCTTATTCATGGTAGTGGCTTGTGTAAAAAAATAAGTCATTGGTAAAGTAAAGTAAAACTTTATTTAAACAGGGTAGCCCGTTCAGCTCAAAGGCAGATATCCATAGGGGCCCTGTATAAATAACATCAGGTTAAAAATAGAAATTTATGTACACAGAGTGGTAGCTTTTCGAAGGTTTCTCAGAGGACCGTAATCTTCCTTTGCTAATAGAATAAATTTTGTTGATTTTAGAAGTAAGCCCAATCACAAGTAAACATCACACCGAGTATACCAAGTGCGGCAATTTTTCAATTGATAAAAGATGATTTGAAGGGGCCATGTTATGCTTGTCCTAAAAAGTTCTTATTGATTTATATGCACATCTGTCGTATCTTAAATCTTGACTTATGTTCTTTAGGATCCAAATGTGAAACTCATCCGAGAACTGAGGGCTGAGATAGATCGACTCAAAGTGCTCCTGCAGGCACATGGCCAGGTAATGGGATATTTATTAAATATTTTAACAGAACACTTCCAGGAGTAGTTCACGAAGTATCATTTATAAACAGCTCCTTTTGGTCAGTGAACAGTGAACATTTTGTGACATTTGTTTAGTTTCGTTATACAAGTGACATCTCTTGTTGTTGTAGGATGGAATTGGAGGGCTTGGGGCTGCTGAAGAATCACAGATGACTGAGAGACTTCACGAGAATGAAGCAAGAGTCGAAGAACTCACTAAGAACTGGACCAGCAAGTGGCGGGAGACGCAAAAAATTATCGAGGTAAAAAAAAAGGATGCAAACAGATTTTCACGATTCTGAAGTTTCCTCGTTCAAAAACGCAACTGCGAGATTCCTGTTATGTCCTTTACCGGTGATACATGTAATTGCTTCTTGAAGTGAAAATAATCTTAAAAAGCTACACAGATTTCTGAAAAGAGTCTAACACATGTGTACTTCTTTCGAGCAGCGGAAGAATTGAGATTGTGAAATAGGACTTCTTTTTTTTAGCGTACTCAGTTTGCAAATTGCGAAAGAACCTCAAATTTAACTTTGTTTATGGTGGACATGTTTCGGTCTACCAATGTTAAAACCTTGTTGAATGAAGTTAAAATTCTTGAAACAAATATCTTTATCTTGGCGAGTGAGCATAGTAAAAAAACTCGGTTTTTTTTTTCTGCACAATACTGGCCAGATTAAAATTGAAGATTCAATTAACTACGAAGTGGTTGTTATTTTTGTATTGACAGGAGCGAGCTCTTGGGTTCAGGTATGAAGGTGCTGGTATTAAAATGGAGTCCGAGCTCCCTCACTTGGTCTGCATTGATGACGATGTGCTCAGTACAGGAGTCACTCTTTATCATTTGAAGGTAGACGGTGTAATATTTACACATATCAATGCTAGCTGCAACAGCAATAACACTCAAATGGTTTTACTCTGACCGAGTTTTCAACGATGTAAAATGAATGAAGTTAACCGAGACATTCAACACACGTGACACGGAACATCATATGATTGTGCTCAGGTGTGTTGGGTTTTACGAAGTGTCCATATTCTAAAGAGCTCAGTCACCCGCGCCGTTGGCGGGAACTTTTAGAGGAACGAACCAATCAGGAAAAAGCAAAATTTGTCTGCGGAAAAAAAGCGGGAATATTTTTAGATGGTCGAAACCCGGATAAACATAACAGTGCGTAAGGAGGTGCTGAAAGTATTGAAAGCCACCACATGATTAAATTAGTTCGAGCTTTTCTTGAGCTGTATAACTGGGTTACCGTAAGCAATCATTCTTGTGCCTAGCAAACAGTGCAAACATGCTGTTGTTTTTTCCACACGAAACTGGAGCAAAACCAAGCCAATGGTGACTTGGTAAAGCGCGCCAGTTTTCTCGCGCTTGGCGCCGGCTGTATGTTTTGGTTTCGAATTCTGATTGGTTCATATTGTTATTTACATTTATTCTGATTGGCCAGATGCAATACCTTGCTTTTTCGTCATGTTACAACAATAAGAAAACCAGTCTGTAGTGACAAATTAAGGAGTGATAAGTGCTTTGTTCATCAAAAGAGAGCTCAAACCTTTGTTGGTAAAAAAGTAATTTTATACTTTTATTTCGCAGGATGGCATGACGTACATTGGAAAAGAGGATGTCAATTTTAACCCTGACATAGGTTTGCGTAGATTCTAGTTCTTATTAAAATAATAAAAGAAAGCTAGTAAACAAATTTCCTTTGCATTTCAAAGCGTTGCTCTGATATCTCGTGCCCAAAGAGAGACCAAAACGTAATTTATCCTTACCTAACTTATATGAAGTGCCTTGATGTTATTAAGGAGAATTTCGATGTTGATTATTGTATTTTTCCTGTTAATTTACAGTGTTGTCAGGGCCTGGTATTGAAGCAGAACATTGCATCATGGAGAGTATCGAAGGGACTGTTATCCTTCATCCCATTGCCTCCCTGTGTCAAGTGAATGGGCTCCCTGTGGGCAAGTCACAGCGGATTAGTCAGGGTAGGTATTTCATTGCAGCATGCAAAGAGTTTGTGGTTTAGTTTTATCCAATCAAAACATAGAGCGAAAACTCAGAAGGACTTTAGAAAGTTGTATCGCCAGCATGGCGCAAGGGATAAACACCAGATGTCACGTAAGGTTTGCTGTTTTTGTCACGTTTGGGTGGACAGTAGGTTTGTCCGGTATCATTTTTTAGTGATATTTTATTATTCTTATTTTTTCTGGGGACAGGGGCAACTTTTCCAACTTACTTATTGTGCTTTTTTTCGATCGAATGAAGGGTTGAAATTGTCATATTTTTTTTCTGCAGGTGATGTAATTTTACTTGGAAAGACTAACATGCTGCGGTTTAACCATCCTCAAGAAGCTGCCAAACTCAGGAAAAAGAGATACGTGAGTTAGTTTGTTGTCATTTAAATTTCAAAGAAATTACAATACTGATTTATACTGCTTTCTCGTTGATCATAGTATGAATCGATGGAAAATCTGGCGGACATTGGATCAGAACCAGAGAGAGAACCATCTTACATGTT
Organism: Orbicella franksi; assembly: GCF_964199315.1. Classification (NCBI taxonomy): domain Eukaryota; kingdom Metazoa; phylum Cnidaria; class Anthozoa; order Scleractinia; family Merulinidae; genus Orbicella; species Orbicella franksi. The sequence continues at coordinate 26,084,429 of NC_138148.1, read as the reverse complement.
CTACAATGCCGGGTGAGCACAAACCTCTATGATTTGCTTCTCAATGATCTACCGTAGGACTTTAGCACACCTACATATGTAAAGAAACATAGGGGAATGCATAACAAAGAGACATACACGCGCGTATATACGCGCACATGTGTGCTATTGACATACGCGTATACGCAAAATACGCTCGTATAATACGCGTATGCGTAGTTCGCATATATTTGAGCTGCACTCTACATACTTCCATTGGGTTGATCTATGACCTCGTCCACCTTACGCCGGAGAAATTTGAAAACTCAGCTTTATTTCTACGGTTAGGCCTACCGTCCGCACCAATTCGTCACGAAAACGGAACTTTTCGAAAACGCTCTTCAAACCGGAGGAATTTGAAAATTCCGGGTTTGCGTTTAGTGTGGACGAACAACATTCTGAAAACGGAGCTTTTCGAAAACGGCTACGACACGATAATCACGTGATTTCCCTGCCCGAGATTTCCTCAAACACAAATCCAAAATGACCGGTGATTGTTGCGTTTTCGAATTTCTCCGAAGTTGTGTGGACGGAAAACATTCGACGCGTTTTCAGAGGGAAAACGCCGTTTTCAACTTTCTCCGGAGTAGTGTGAACAGGGCCAGAGCGTCACAATAATTTAATTGCCTATTTCATATTTACTAGTCTGTTGTCGACATTAATGATTTTCTTTCTTAGTTTGGAGCTGGAGCGTCAGTATCGCGAGGAAACTCGAAGGATAGAAGAGCAAAGGTGAGCAGAGATTTTGTTTGTTAAATTTGGTCCACCAAATTTGACATGGCTCGTTACAAATGTAATTGAGAAATTTCTGGAGCTTTGATTGACTAATAGTGGGATAACTTCCTTCCTCTGCAAAGTGCCTTTCTGCAAATTTCTGAAAACTTGTTGATGTCGAATTAATCTCTAATTTAATCGAGGTCGTTGCGGTTACCTATATCAGTTAAACATTTTTGTATGTTTGTTTTATCCAGGAAATGCCTTGAAACCCAACAGCGAGAAGCTGCTGACAAATTAGAGGAAGCAAGGTTTGTGCGATACCCTCTCCTCCAATTCAGAGTTATGCAGTGTTGAGGTGTGTGAAGTTTCAGAGATACAAGAACTAACATTGTTTGGTTTTGGGGCGGGAATGTTTCCATACCGCTCGAAAATAGAATTTTACAGTCAAATGTCTCAACACCTCTGTTGACTATTGACGGTCCCATGTTGTTTTTGTTCTGTATTGTTTGCATTTTGAAATACATTTTAAGGCGAAAATTAGATTGGGAAATAAGGCCAAGATCGTCGGAAAATACCCGAAGTTCTCTGAATAGTTTCGTAAAATGCTTAGCATTCTGCCATAATCATTCAAAGATCCTTCAACAATATTTGAAGTCATGAAAAATTTTTTTGCAGTGAGGTACTGATAGTGTTTTTTATCCATAGGCGCGAGCTTGAGTTTCTCCGTTCCCAGCAACAGAGAGCTTCTGAAGTTCGCAGTGCAGAGGAAGTTGAACGAAAAAAGGAGCTGGAAGCGAGTCATCAGCAGTTAGAACTTCAGAAGAAATACTTGGAGGAAATACGCGAAGAACAAGAGCTTGCTCGCCAACGAGCTGAGGAGGAAATAAGACAGGTATACATCGTGAAATATTTAACGCCAAAAGCAAGTGTTTTCAGTTAATGTTGTAAACTTCTAAAAATAAGATACACCAAGATACACCATTCCTAATTTCAGAAAAATAAGCCCCTCGGACAATAAGAAACAAGGCCCCCTCCCCGCCCCCCCCAATTATAACACCATGAGTTTACATTTGGATTTATAACACTTTTTTGCCTTTTATATCTGTACAGTATGATAAGAAAGTTTTGCTTTTTATTTGCCAAATAACAACAGTTGTTTTGTGATAAGTACACTTGGAGAGCTTCGAGTATTTCCGATTAGCTCCAATATATGCACCACTTTTTTCTGTTTTTCTCTGACCATTTTTGAAGGTTACAATCCTTTCGGATAATGAGTCCCTCCTCCGTCTCCGCAAAGTCAAGCAGGAAAGTCTATTTGAAAAAGAATAAACCCAAGGGTTAATTACTACTTTGACGTTGGTAGTTTTGTCATTTCTATTCATCAGATGTAACTTTGGAACGATTTGTTTCTGTGTTTGCGCGAAGTTTCGTGAACACGAACGGGAAAGAGTCTCATATACAAAGGAAGGGGATGCTTGTCGGAAATTTTGAAAAGAACCCCTAAGATCCTGTTTTAGAAAACAACACAGTATCTCCTGTCATATTTTTTTCGGCTTAATACCCTAAAACGGACCGCAACTGATAGCTCCCGCTGTGGACCTTATGAGGCCGGACACCCTAAGAGGTACGAAAACCGTTTTCTTAACCCTTAAAAGGTACCACGAGTACCCCCGTCCTTTTATATGGGAGTCCCCCCGGACTTGTCATATCGATAACTTTTCTGCTTCGTGTTGTGTTGAAACAACCAGGTGAAGGAAAGGATTCGTCAAGAACAGGAAGAAGAGAAGCAGAGGCTGGAAGCTGAAATGCAGCGGTTGATGGCGCTGGAAGAAGACCACAGGAAGAAGGTTCAACTCAAGGAACAGGAGATGGGAAGAATTAAAGAAGATCTGGAGAAGAAATGGGACCGAGAACGAAGACAGGTACTGTGAAAATGCTTAGGAAAGTCTAGTTATCAAGCTAAAAACTCCTAATGGGAGAGAGGTGGAGGAAAACTGCGCCAGGGTGGTGTTAGACTGGCTAAGAGTAATCCAGTAATAATAGACCACTTTCGATATATTAAAATTCAGCTTGGCAGCAAGGCCTAGAGGACAAACAAAGGAAGCTGAATGACCATGTTTATTCATTTCTTTTGTTTGTGTCCTTTAATCCTCACTATCAAGCTGAATTTCAATATATCGAAAGTGGCCTATTGGTTAGATCACTGTGCCATTGGTATTTTTGAAGATAGAGTGGGAATGGGCTTTGCTATGGGAGGCAGGGTTAGGATTCTGTCTTTTTTAGTGGTGTTGCTAATTAGCTTGACGCTAATTTTGTTCTCAGGTTGAAATGCAGCGTGAAGAAGTGGCAAGATTACAGCAAGAAATTGAAACAAAATCACAAGAATTAGAATTAGCTGAGCAGCAGGCTCGAGCCACTGCTGAACGGAGCAGTGCTGCATCATCACCTGGGACACTTAGTCCTTCTGTTAGCAATGACATGCTGCAGAGAGCTCCTGAACGCATTGAGGCGGAAGCCGAAGCGGCAGCTGAGGCAGCAGCCGAGGCAGCGGCTAGGGCAGAGCCCGAGGAGAAGTCGCAACTGGAAGTACTCCGTGAGCGACTGAAGCAGCTGGAAGTTGATTATGAAGAGCAGCGAAAGCAAGCTCAGCGGGAGGTGTCCCAAGCCAAGGAGTCGGTCCGGCGAGTGGAGCAGGAGACCTTGGAAGGACTCCGCAGCCTGACCACTGGGAAGTCAGCCATTGAAGGAGAATGGCGCCGACTAGAGGAAGTGCAGGCCAAACACAAGCGAGCTCAAGACCAAGCCTACGCCAAGATTAGAGACGTGCGCGAGATGCTGGAGAGTGCGGAGGAGGTGGAGGAAGCGTCACTCATTGAAAAGGAGAAAATGATTATGGAGAGAAGGGCTGCAAGAATGAAAGTGGAGGAAGCCAGGAGGAGGTTGGAAGAGTTGGAAAACGAAGATAAGGACGTTGAGTTGACTGAAGCCGATTTCACGAAAAAGAAAGAACTGCTAGAATTCGAAACTCGCGAAGAGATCAAGGACATCAGAGAGGAACGAAAAATATTGAACGAATTGTTGAACAAGCATCAAACGGCTCTTCAAAAGGCCACGCTTATGGTGACAGAAACGAAAACTAAGCTTGAGAAACATCTGGAGGGCGAGAAGTTGATTCTTATGCCGCTCAGAGAGAAAGTTGAGAGCTTGGTGCGGAATGAACTAGGACCGCTGATTGAGTATGAACAAGAGATAGAGAGAAGATGTGAAGATGTTGACCGCGAGGGGCGAGAGCGCAAGAAGCTCATTTACAAACAGCGCCGGAGGATTGCGTTGCTGGAGCGACAGCACAGCCAGGCACTGCAGCAGGCGGAGAAAGAGACTTTGAACGAGGAGGAGCTGGAGGAGTTGGAGAACGAAAGAGAAGCGGAACGAAGCCTGATAAGGAAAGAAAAGGTCCGACTTCTTGAACTGGAGAAGAAGCACAAGGAACAGCAGGAGGTGGCAGAGCTGACGATCGGAGAGGCGGTGCAAGAGTTGGAGAAACGCAAGGCCAGCGTGAATCAGCTGCTTGAAACTGAGAGAAGAAAGCTATCTGATCTGGAAGCCGTGCACAAAGAGACCTTGGAGCACGTGGAACAAGAACTGGGGCAGAGATCAGAGATTCTGCACAGGGTGAAAGATAAAGTACAGAAGGACAAACGGCAGCTTGCCAAACTAGACGTAAGGCAACAACGCTGCGCGGCCAAAGCCGCCGAGGAGTTATTCCTTATGGCGGACCTGCTGGAGAAGGAAATGAGCGATAAAGGAAAGACAGACGAGCTTATCAGGATCAAAGAACAGAGGAAAAAACTGCAGGAGTTGGACAAACAGCTGAGAATGGCAGAGAAGCGAGAGAAGAATTCACGCGGCGATGACGACCAAAACCCGCAGTGCATTCTGCTATAGACGCATAAATGAACAGGCTTGCTTGTGATTGGTTGTTTTGAGATGCCGGTGCCTGCCATATGTGGGAAGATTGGTTCTGTCTAGTACCCAATCACGAGCAAGTATTAAATCGAGTCTAAATCAATTTAATTTGTTTGTAGGTAACTTCTCTATTATTGAATTTAGTTAAGGGATGGATAAAATTTGTTATTTGAGTTCTATTCCATAAGTTTACTTATTTATAGCGAAGAATATTTCGCTCTTGTATATAGATGAATGAATGCTAGTAGAAGGCGAAGCTTCCACAAGCCTACTTGACCTAACGTCGCAAATACAAATATAAATTGTCTTCCTAAGAACGATCTCCTTTTTACATTTAAATTGAGAATCATCTAAGAACTGTAATCGGGATGTAGCATTTTGTACTACAGCCGTGAAGTTTTCTTTACCCTAGTGATCTTTCGCTATTTTCATCAATCTCCCTTTTGTTGTAAAATAGAATCGTGCAGATTAAAGTGAGAATTGTAAATTAATAATGGAAAGGTTTCTGTCGGCAGTGCTAATTATGGTGTAGGTAAGGTAAATAGATAGTAGGATTTTACACATTATGCCTAATTTTTTCACTGTAAAATTATGCTGATATTCGATGCCCAAAGTTTTTCACTATTGTGCTCAAAAGACGTCACTCTTATGCTCCTTAATGCGTACGTGAAAAAAGTGCTATTTTCCCTTAATTTTAACCCTTATTTTAATGAAGCGTGAGCGACTCCTCATTGTAAGGTTTGACTATTACGAAGAGTTAACTAGAAGTGAAAAACTCGCTCAGCTGCAGCTGACGAGGGTTATATTGACAAGACATTCTGGCATGCTGAAGCCCAATTTGGAAGCTCTTTTTCATGTTGAGACCACTGGGTAGTAACAGTACTCTCGGCCTGCCTAAGGCCCGGAATAAGCCAGTTTTCGTCACTATTATTCCGGCATAATGCTCGATTCTTTTATCTCACTTTTATACTCAAAGTAATGCCGGCATAATGTGTAAGACCCTAATAGATAGCTTAATTGATTAAACTTTCGGGAGAAAAGGACTAGAAGTTATCGAATTGTGGAAAGAAAACTGCGGAGTTCTTTCTTTGCAAAAGTTATTTAATTAAATTTAAAAGTCAATTCTCTTCATTAAAGAATCAATATTTATTTCGCCGAACTAAAGTAAGACTTAGTTTATTTTTATTTGAAATTTCGCAGCGATTATTATCAATAGTAAATTGTATAAAACGTATTGGCCCTGTTTATAGGGTGCCAGTGAAAAAGGGAATTGAGGTGAAAAAATAAGTAACAAATGTGTTATAATGCTAGAATAGGGATTATACCCTCATCAGTTTAAAAACGTTAACATCCTGGCAGGGCATATCCCAAGGATTTGACATCATTAACCCCTGGGATATTCAATCTCTTCAGAAAGTATTTGTATTTGTATTTGTAATGTACAGCAGAAGGGCTAAATCGAAGGAAATGTTCATAGCTCACTGAGGTACAATGTCACAAAAGAGAGAAGATTTGGAGACGATTGACGGGAATCGCGAAAGGCATTGACTTTGCCCCAGAAGGGCCCATGAGTGTCAAATCCTTGGGAAATTTTGAAATATTTGAAGTGGTACTAGATGATGCGAAGAGTGCCTCACGGAATTATCAATGAAAAATTGAACAACAGAAAATGTTACATAATAAAGGAATGGTGGGTATCGAGTATGTGTTGTTTAACTTCTTTCAGTGATACATAGATGCTTTTTCGTTACTCTGTACATGGTGAGAGGCGCGGTGGCCTCATTGTTAGAGCGCTCGTCTCCGGATCGAGCGGTCCGGGTTCGGGGACATTGGGTTGTGTTCTTGGGCAAGACACTTTACTCTCACAGTGCCTCTCTCCACCCAGGTGTATAAATGGGTACCGGCAAAATTAAAGGTGGGGGCCAGTGGATGGTAACCCTGCGATGGACTAGCATCCCTTCCAAGGGGGAGTAGAAATACTCCTACAGAAACCAGGATAAGTTCCTGCCTGATGGGCCACGTGACTGGTATCCAGACTTTCACACGGACTGAATCTACGATCATGGACAAAAGTCCTTGGGACGCCGATGCAATGCAACGAATTACTGAAGCTCGAGAGAGCACCGTCAACCCACTCAATACAATGTTGAAACTAAGGAGAAATTGCAGGTACTAGTTTCCAACATTGTATGTGGGATGAGGGCTCGGAGGCTAAGAGTCTGGCGTGTATGCAAAACCGCCAAAACTGCAAATTCCCCATATTCGTATTCTCGGTACTGGACTGGATCTAGCTTGCAACTGAGGCTCATGCGGGAAGTCTTCGAATGCAAATGACATTAATCTCGTCGAGGAAAAGGTTGTTGTCCTTCATCGTGGTAGATGCAATAATAAAATGTATTATCGTTTGTCTCACGATGTAGTCACTTGAGATGTAGATCGACATTAATTGACATTAATCTCTTTTTAATGATACTCCTCCGCATGAGCCTCCATTTCAAGTTAGTTCCAGTCCAATACCGAGAATACGAAAATCGCCTATTTGTTCCAAGACTTTTGTTCACGATTGTGAGTCCTTCACTTTCTGTATTCACAAACCTGATCTGCTGGTGTTCCTAACATGGCGCACGAGTGTCCAGGACACGTGTGAGAAACGCGCCGCGCGAGGGTCATTTTTACGACATGCGCGTGTTTACATTGCGTGTTCAAGTTTTACAAAATTTATTCAAACACATTCCGTTTTTATTTTGTATGCTTTCTTACAAAACTCCGTGGTTAAAAACTGCCCCTGTTTCCTAGATAACAAAAAAACTAAAAAGTAAGAAAAGAAGTTAATCTGATTTCTAGTTTTTCATCCAGTCGTGTGGAAATCTTGTCATTCTAAGGAAAGTTCAGAGATTAGTGTGCTGAAAAGATTAGAAGCCGAGTTTTACTCCTAGCCTTTACAGTCCATAACACTTTTTAGAAATTATATCTTACATAAATTATTCGTGCATAACACTTTTTGTCATATACTTTTGAAACAGAGCACTTTTTCATTGTCTACATAGCCTCACCCAAACACGAGGGGATTCGGAGAATTCGAGACAGTTATGCAAACCTGCGACGCAGTCAAGGACTTGAATAACTTTCGAGAATTCTATCAATCCCCCGAAAGTTTAGATGAGGATGTGTAACCACGGAAAAGTGCTCTATTGCTTTTATAAAACATTTCTCAAAAATACGCGCGACTCTAAAACTTCCGTGTTTACATACTCTCATCTAAACACACCTATCAACCAATGAGAGCGCGCATAGAATCTCGCGTATTTTCTAATTTGCTATATTTTTAATATAGCGAAGTTTACCAGAAAGATATATATAAACAAGGTGAGAAAATACGTATCACCAGCCGTGGTTTTCTAATGTGAAACGTGCTCTGCTGAAACCAGAATAGAGTTGACCTTGAGCTAGTCCTGCTGCTGTGATAAAACGTAAAATGTCTTCTGTGTGTAACGTGCCCAGTACGTATTCTTCATCCCACTCAAATTTCAGTTTGTTTCCAGTTCTTCCCTTCTTTCTCCAGGGAGAGGGAAGACGTTCAGCCTAGTCCCCAGGGCCTTCTCCTCGACGATTTTCAAAGTGGAGAAAGGCCCTGGCCCTGGGACGAGGTTGGGAAGAAGTTAGACCTTGCAAACGAGGTTGACTCTAATCCTCAGTTTTCCCGCTTCAGTTTATGACCTAACCAGCCGACGGGCATATGACCAAGAATCAAACCATCTTTCCTCATAACTTCACCCCTGGAGCGGTATATAAAACCACTGAAACTCGAGCTCTTGGAGCCAACGAACAACTTGGCGTGAATACAAATCACTTGATCGTGTAGTCCTTTGATGTCCATGTCGAAAGAACGCTCCGTCGGCTTGAAAAACTCGTCTGAGAAATACAGTTGATAGCCCGCTTGCTGGAACGGCTCGAACCAGTTTTTATCTGGCTCGTCTGTGGCGACATACAGAGCCGAAGAGACATTGCGGAATTCTAGGCGCGCCATGTTCTGCAGCCAGTAAGATGGCGCCATGTTCGCGCTAATCTTGTGGTCAGTTCTTCTGACGTGTATGGCGTTAAAAGGGCGCGGGAGTATAGATAAAATTTGGAGCGCTTTCTCGTAAATCTTTGGTGAAAACCTCACGCTATTGAGAATCCAGCGCTGCGCTAAGATAGCATTCTCTCTGTGGAAAAACCGAACATTTGCCTTGTAACTCGTGTCCTGAGACAAGTAGATAATATCGGCTTCTACATTTTGAAGCTCACTTAAAATTCCACGAATTATGGGCTTGTGCGCGCGCACGTGTCTTTTCATCTCCCGCGGGCACGCCCGAACGCTTCTCGAACTGTTGTTAGAGACAAATTCAATCCCTCGGGTCAAATTCTTGTTTCCCGCGGGAATAGCATCAACCCAGAAGCCTAAAGCATCTGAGTGACAAACACGATGCCATTTCAAATTCGAAAATGTCGCTGAGAACTCTTTGTGATTTGTTTTTACTTCGTAAACGTTTACTGTGTTACGCATGCGCTTGAGATCGAGAACCTGGGATATGGGTACCAGATCTTGCTCGGTCATGCAGTTGTAAACCCAATTGATTCCCCATCGTTTTTCTAAGCTTCTCCACTGTGCAAGATTTTTCCGCCTCGAGGAAATCGTCATGTCGTGCGACGCCACTGGATGCACGATTAATGTTCTGTTGAGCAACTTGGCTATGATAAGTGCATTTTCAAGGGCAATACGGTGATTATTCCACCCGCCATCCGGAGGTTGATAAGTCAAGTATAAACGCCTTGAAGTCTGTACACGGGATTTTGTCACCTCGTTATGCGATTGTTCCTCTTTTCCTCGTTTTCCACGCCCATGTGAAAGGTTCAGTGCACGAACCCGCCTTGTTTGGGCAGGTATCGGCCCCTGCCGGTCTTGCAATGATAACAAATAAAATTGTGCAGCCATAAGAATCAAAGCCGCCAAGAGCTGTGCAAAAACCACCAAATGGAAAAGCCTGGTCATCGAAAGATCGGAGCGTTCAGGGGTATGGCAGGATAGCGAGACTGTTGCAACTGGCCCTCAGAGTCTAAGTAAATTCTCTTTCTCCATTTTTTTCTGGCTCCAGACTGATTTCCATTTGAAACTGGACCGCAGGGGAGAGATGACGACACAATTGAGATAATTTGCTCTTTTTTCTTCCACAATGGCAGCAGGTGGTCAGATTGCTGTAAGCAATAAGCCTCACAATGATAGTATCAAAAAGATCCATTTGATTTTCAGCGATTTTTGTTGAATAAGCTAAGATTTTTGTGGCGTGTAGAAATTCAGCTTTGAGGTAAACAGGCCACAGATTGCCAGGTGTGCTTGGAGAATATGAACGACAGGTGTCTGTTTACTTATTGACAGCTTTTCGTGTTGTCTTTCCGCAGAACATGACCGCTTTCATCGGCGACTGAATCTTGCTTCTTTATAACGCGAAGGTCAAGAGACATATGCAATCATCTACATGAAAGATAACTTCTAGATTAAGAATATAGCTATAGTGCGACAAGTTTATTCCGTTCTCTCCAACGCTAAACATATTAAGTTTTATGATCGAGTACTCTTGACCTGTGTTTTTTGTTTCTTCACTTTACGTTCTACTTGACTGATATCCGAAAATTGGACTTATCTTCGAGGAAATTGAGGTTGATAGCGACTGATTGCTGTCTTAATTATTTCGACTGATTTCATCGACTTAGATTAGATCTATTTGGTATGAAAATTACAAGAGTCTAGCGAAATCGCACTAGACTTCTTAAAAAAGGATGGTCGAGTAAAACGTCATTTTTAATCTAGGTAAAATAATTATCAAACTCAACTTGGACTTAAGATACTTTGTTTCAAATAAAAATTCTAGTCTTTTGGGTTCTTACTGGAGGTAAATACTGAGTATTTTGGTGAGAAAATCATTGTAAATGGTGTATGAGAAGTGTGATTTGAAACACTACCTGAGGACAGGTTTCGTTTTAAATTTCGCCATGACCAAATCTTTCAGAAACATTAGACGGTGTTGGCTGCTTAAATCGTGGGAAATCGCATGAGATAATAAACAATAAAAGCTTTTACAACTGAAACTTGGACAAAGCGAATGAAATCGAGAGCTCCGTGCCCCGCCTAAAATCCTTTTAAGCCGAATAGAATATCGCTCATTGCATGCACTCATTGTTAGGTTCTGCAATTATTTTCTCTGGAACTTCACCAAATCGTCCGTTTACCCCGGAAAATCATTAAACTTCTGTTGAGTCAATAAACCACTGTTTATCTTAATGGTTTCTTTCAAGGAAAAAATAAATCGCATGACTGAACTGAAACAAGTAAAACTGGCTTTTACGGCAAGTTTAACACAAAATCAGTTGCTTCTTAAATGGGTTTTTGTTCGCTCCAAGGAAGATATTTTGCCCTAGGGCATTCACGAAAGAGCAGGAAAAAATTCTGCCCCCACGTACAAGTTATTGGAAAAGTGACAGTGAAAAGTTCGCCGGTGAGAGCAACTTTACCTACCGCCTGGACAGGCGCTGTGGCGCCTGAAATCTTGACGGCATAGCGGAAATGAAAACAACTAGCCGCCCTCGAGCCAATTCGCTCGATTGCCAAGCGAATGGAAGGAAAACTCGGAGCAGAAATTCCAATGTAGAAATATCAAGTTTTGGCAAAATATGTATTATTTTCACGTTTTTTCTCGTAATTCTTTTATGATAACATAATTGTTCTCTAGATAAAACCTAATGGGTTCTGGTAATCGTTGGCCGAATTTTTCGCGATTTTATAAAGTGGAATTTTCCCCAAGGAATAGAGGACCTTTAATAAAGATAGTTATTGATTCGTTTTGCGTTAATAAGTTTCATTAAGACTCAATTGCATTTTAGTCCAAAAAGCTCCCTAAATCGCTTTGTTCAGTGCATTTCCTCTCAAATAAACATAAAACATAAAGCAACATAAACGAAAACCAACGAAGCTTCTACGACCTACGTAAAGATTATGTGACTTAAGGCTTAGGTATAAATTGAGCCTATTTTCGTTTTTTCTCAGTTTAATAGCTTACTCAAGTTAAATAGTTTGTTTAACATCTCGGATTGAAGAATTGTTGTACTGTTAATTGAGAATAATTGTCTTTATTGACCTGTTTCACTGAAGACCGAGACATGGTAAATGAAACGAACGGTTCAACGTTTGAGTCAACCGGTGGTCATTTCAGACTAAATAGATTTGTTTTATTGGGTTACTGCTCTCAAGAGCAAGGAAGAAGGCAAAATTATGTCATTACGCTTCGGAAGCTTGAAAGTTCAAAGGAAAAACATCTCCTTCTGACATGAAAAAGTTTTGGGACTACTTTGATAGGTCAAGTACGTATTGCTATTGGGTATTGTTATTGCCCGGTAAATAAGCAGAACACCTGTGATACAGTCAACAGATGTCGCCGAGTAGACTAACTATAGAAAACCACAATCATTAGAGGTTTCAAATCTTCATAATTAGTTTACAAAAGGAAAACGTCTTGCTGAAACTCACTTTCAAGAACCTTTAAATATTTACCATTGCCTGTTAATACCTTGTTTTTTTGTCATGATCTCATATCTTCTCCTGTATTAGTTTTAAGAGTCACGTACTTTTAAAACCGCCCCCTCTTTGCGTGAAAACTTCGGAAATTGGAACGCTGAGTTTTGCTACAGACAGATGAATTAAATTGCTATTGAATGTACTGACCACGCGTTGACAGCCGAGGGAAACTCAGCCAGACAAGCAGCCGGGAACATGCAATTAACAAACCGGAAGCTTGTAATGGGCTCTTGACTATAAAACAAGCAATAAGTGTACGTTTCTTTACTTGTCAAGTAGTGGGGAAGGATCGCGGATAAGCCAGTAAGTTGTGATTTCCTTGTTTTGTTAGCCACGAAATTAGTGCTGAATTTTGCTGTGTGATTCTCTCGATATTTTTCTGTATTTAGCAGCTTTAGAATATTCATTCTCCGCTGTTTAGCGTTGATCTTATTTTTCCGCACTATTGTATATTTCGCTGGTCACATCCAAATCTAATTAACAACATTCCTACGGAGAAAAACTGTAGAAAAGAAGAAAACAAACAATGTCTAATTTTTCGATGCATTTTGTATTAATGATAATCGACAGTTTTTAAATCTATCCCAAGATCTTTTAGAGCTGATTTTTCTGTGTGAAGGCTCAAATTCGCTGTTAGCGAAAAAAAAAAAAAAAAAAGAAGAAAGGAAAAGAAAGAAACAGTGTCATTTCAGCTCAGTTGCCTCTACACGGGCACGATCGTAATTATAGAGGCTGGTTAATAATAATAATAATTATATATTAAAAACGCCGCTTTGCTTTGTAATATCGACTGACTACACTCTACGCTGAAGGAATTTGAAAACGCAGCTTTATTTCTACGGTTTGACCTACCGTCCACACTAATCCGTCACGAAAACGGAGCTTTTCGAAAACGCTCTTCAAACCGGAGGAATTTGAGACCGTCGGCTTTTCGTTTTCGAGCCGGGACAGAAGACAGTTTGAAAATGGGGCTTTTTGAAAAGGGGTGACCTCACAATAATCACGAGATTTCCTTGTCAGTGTTTTCCAAACACAAGGCCAAAATGACTGGTGATTGTTGCGCGTTTTTAAACTCCTCGGCGTAGTGTGGACGGAAAACATTTGACGCTTTTTCAGAGTGCATGAAGCCTCCGTTTTCAAATTCCTCCGGCGTATTGTTGACGGGGTGTCAATTTTTGTAACATACCAGAAATGAGTATCACGTTGACAAGAACGGTGGTCTGTGGCTTCGAAATGGTTTTGCTAATTAAATTTACTAATTTTGCATACACACGTAGTAAACGATCCTAAAACCAAAACGCCCTAAGCGGAAGCTTGACAACTGTTTTGCTAAGAATTACGGGAGTCCTGTCACTGATTTTGAAGCCATTCAAGCCTGGCTATGGAGCCGAAAATTTCATTCTTCTTGCTTTGGCACGCGCACAAAGGTGACAGATCCTTGTAGAAAAAGTTGAAAGATTGGAAAAAGAGGAAAAAGATTTACCGAAACGTTCTACCGGCCTGTTTTAGTTCAATTTTCGAGCATCGATTGTTTCTTGTCCGTCATTTTCTTGTCAAATTATTTATTTGCTCAATTGTTTCAAAGCTGAAGCTTGCAACATCAAATTAGCAAAACGCACTGTGAACCCAAGCAGAATTTGCTGAAAGCATAATTAGCCAAAAGAACCCACTGCGGGTCAACCTATTTGACCTTCGCCAATTTCTAAGCGATCAGTTGAAATTTCACCTCGTTTCTATTTCTGCTCGTTTCTCATTTCAGTCCTCATCACGCCATCAGACGCATAAGGCATCGGACGCTTAAGGCCTCGTTTCTCAGCTATCAGGAAATTTTACAGATCACTCATTTGTTAAAATGCGCCGCGTCATTTCGCATCTGACAGTTAAACTTGTGATCAATTCAATTCTCCAGGCAGGCATGGTAATTACAGGAAGAGAACCACTCAGACTAACCCATAGACTTTCTTTTAATGCGTAATTCCTGATTTCTTTCAAAGTTTTAGTAGGAGAGAAGGCATGAACAGAAAAACTTAGAAAAGGAAAGGTGGAAAGAACGATATTGGGGCTCTGGTAATTTATGCGATAGTGGCAAATCACGTGTTTTGGGAGCTGATTTCAATTATTATTTTTTCCTTGAAAAGCTACCTCAGTGGGCTTTCTGTACACACTTTTTCTTTGCTGTACTTTTAAACTTCGTCCCAAAGGGAGTTAGGCAGTACTGTCCGCGAGCAAAATATTATTTGTAGCATCTGCGGCTCCGTCTTGGCCAACACCTTTTTTGTGAGCACCAAAATACTTCGTGCTGACCAAAAAGATTGCAGACCCTGGAAATGAAAATTGCGTTAAGTTCGTTGGCAGAAGGCAGGAGGCTCTAGATTTTGGCTCAGCTCAGCCTTGCTTTCCTCCGAGCGCTCAGTCACCGCTGACCGAAAATGCGCTGTCTCTGCGGACGAGATTGTGCGTTCGTCGCAAGGTTTATCAGGTTGCGTTTTATCTGGTACAATCATCTCATCAATCATTCTTTACGCGTGGTTTGTTCTCTGTGTTGTCCGTCAATTTATTTTTCGCTTTCTCAACCATCTACTCTGACTCCTTTTATCCTTCCACGTATGCACATATCACAGCATATAATATGGTTTCCAGACTTAATTTACAATGAAATGAAGTTCTAGATTTTAACACTAAGAGAATTATGTTAGCCACAGTTGAGCACGGTTATTGGATCAATCTAACTGAGTAACAAGTTGATCACTTTGCGCACACACCGCTTCAGCGCTATGTGTTCGCGCCGTTTGTTGCGTGTCGCTTTGAATGTCGGAGATCAGTTGTAATGCATGAACATGCCTGAAAAAGATGGGATTGTCAATCTTTAAGCTAAAACTGTGGTGGTGCTGAAATGATGAGTGCAAGTTCCAAGAATGCAAGATAATGGATTCTGTCTGAATTTTTTAAAAAAATTCTTCAAAGATGCAGTGATGAGTACCAGTGACTTTCGCTCCCCTCTGGAATTTTAACTGTCCCGCGGAAACAAAAAAAGTTAAAGAAAAAAACACTTACTGACTGAGCTTGGCACAGAAAAATAAGGTCGTTGTTAACTCATATGTCCGTATCTGCCCGGGAGGTGGATATGACTCGCTATTTTCATAGTATCACCTTCCAAGATGCAGTCGAGAAAATCATTGATAACCTTAGTTCAACAAGCAAACCGCAAGAAGCTTTGAGCTGGTCGTGTTTCCCCCACACCACATGAATAAACAGAAATGATCACAGGAAACCAGTTGACGGCGAAACACCGATCACCCGAAATCTACGTGGTTCATTTCAGTGATTTATTTTTCACTCGGTTGCAAATAGTCTCACCGCAAAACTAGGCTCCATTCAGAGCAACACGCCTGGAATCGACTGTCTGCTTTTTGTGGCTTATTATGTGACGTTTGTGCTTTAAATAAACCTGAGAGGTAGTTTGCGTGACTGTGTGGGTCTTTGATCTGTGGGTTTTAAAACCGCTTTAAGTGTCATTTACAGCACACTCCATCGTGATAATTTGCAGGAAACACGTCTTTTGTGGGGTTCAGCTTGTGCCTCCCGCTCTTGATTCTAATATAACGTGGTACGTATAATCCTTTGTAGGCCTTTGTGTATTTGCTTCGATGGATTTGCTGTATACTTTACGTCTGACAAATGTCGTGTCTAACTGTTTATGCTCGGACGAAGGTATATTCAACCTTTTCAAACGCTGTCAGTCCGTAATCCCTTAATCTGTCTTGCTGTAAATATTGCACGGTTTTTAAGTAGTCTTGTAAAAACAAATTCTTGATGTTTATTGCGGATAGCTCTTGGGTAAAGGAGCGCATTTAGATTCAAGTAATCGTCTATAGCAATTAGATAGTGTAGTATAAGACCATTTCAAGTAGTGAGCTTCGAAATTTTCTTAGACAATCCGGGCACTGTATTTGCAATGGCAAATCAGGGATTGACTCTGATTTAAACATGATATAGTTAGTACTATTTAAGTTCAAAGTTTACATTCTGGCTTATGCAACGCCGGCTACGTTTGCACACCCACAACAGATCCTTGAAAGGCAGGGAGCTTTCTTTCTCGTGCGTTTGACAGGAAATTTGGAGTTTAAGTTTATTTGCACTCGCGGTGAGAACCACAGGTTTGGCATAAATATTCCTTCTTATCGATGAACAAATCGTCTTAAACACAACAGAAACTGGAGATTTGACTGACGGCTGAGAGCATGGGGGCGAATTGTTCAAGTGTTTTGTGGCTGTGTCTGTACATGATGTCTCACAGCAGGTCACTGGCTGACAACACGACAAAAAATTCTTCCAATCTTTCGATGATTAGTAAATGACACGGTATTATCGCAGTATATCACTGGCGACACAATTCGTTGGCTAAAAGGCTGCTTATTTGCATGTCTTTTTGCTATGATTATTTTTCAGTTTTCTTTGGCCAAGATTTTCCTTCCACACGTTTTCCTTTTTCACTTCTTTTCATCAATTTTTGCACTTCCTGACTTCCTGACAAGGTTACGTTTCTGCGCTTTTCAAAATTTGATGTTATCAGCAAAAAGATCGGGCGATGTGATTCGTACAACCATAAAAGATAAAAACACACCTTATAAACTTTTAGCCCGGCTTATCAGACTAATCAGAGACATTGCTGGTCATAAGTCATGCAGTCTTATAAGCGGTATCGACTGACAAGCTACGTAGCTTTTCACTTTTCATGTATGTTTCAGCAATATCTTAAGTAAAGAAGTTGTTTAGTCCTTAGCTTGTAAAGAAAACCTCTCAGTGAAACTATCTTAGAGTCTTATGATAAACTGAGCTTTAAAAACAATACAAACGGACAAAGGTTGATTAGTGGGCATTTGTACATCCTTTTGTCCCATTTTCAATACGCTTGTTTACCATATGAAGAACGCTTCCTGTCCTACGAGGCTTCAACCCTAATAATATAGTTTTGGCGACTCGTACATTGTGAAGCGATGTTGCTATGATGTCGTTTTAATCTAACACATAGATGTTATCGGTTTCTAGGCTGTTTTTAGAGTGTTAACTGAAGGTCTTGCAAGGGTTACATCTTTGCTAAGAGATAAGATGGTGATTCCGTTTGCATTTGTTATTGTGACGGCAATGAAAGCTGTTATAGTTCTTGGCCTCTCTCAAGAAACTATCCAAGCGGACCGACTTTGGCGCCACAAAGAGTCGCTTCGAAAGAGCACCGCCAACTTTCCAGGTGTCATTGGACACCCTTTTCCTGCAAACGTCGACGAAAAAAGCCGAGTTCTAAATCGAAAGACTGTCGATGATGTGGACGATCCAAACTTTGGAAATGTCGACTCGATGTCGCATCAAACTTTGCCAGACAAGACTGTTAAACACCGATCTAAAAGGCTGGTATTTGAAGTGGATAATCGGCTCGTGGTGCCTCCATCGTTGATCGAGAAATGTCCCTTTTCAGCCGCAGTGGTTATCTCCACTGGCTGCTCTGGTGTCCTGGTCTCTCCCAGGCATGTCCTTACTTCAGCTCACTGCCTTCATAACGGAAGCCATTACGTAGATGGGTACAGAGACCTACGAGTGGGGTTCCTGTTGAAAAACGGCACCACAGCTTGGCAGGAGATCAGTAACACCAAGATGTCGAAACAGTGGAAGAATGGTAGCGATCCGAGTGCAACGAGATTTGACTACGCGCTGATCAAGTTAAAGGTGAACCATAGTCGCTGTTTCCTGCCCATTGCTCCGAGCCAAACGTACCCTTCTGGGAAGAGCTGCACTCATAAAACCATTCATTTTACAGCATTTGACGAGGACAGGGAGGAAGGCACCATGCTATACAGGTTTGTATGGGCTCTTGTTTTAAATCATCTTTCGGACTGTGTCGAGACCGGATGATGTCCTTTCTAGGCACCTTGTGGCCTTTGTGTAGAAGGAGGGGGCATGTTTGTCTGAAAGTGTGAGAGTGAGGGGGTTGGGGAGAGAGAGAGGAAGATTTGTTGAATGGTGTGACAAAACTACTGCTTGAAGAGGGTCTCTTCAGCATGTCGAAGCACTGGTAGATTAGGACAAATCCTACTGCATGATGGCTGTTTTCCAAGGTCTCTCTTACTGATGACGAGGAAGATGTCTTCGCGGTTTGGAAACATTAGGAATGAAATGTGTCCCGATATTCTAGAAAGGGATTACTTTCTGGCCTTTCAAGGGAGTACTGGTGTCTTAGTTTTAGGGAGCGTCCACTCTACGCCGCAGAGATTTGAAAACGCAGCTCTCTAGCTTTCTACGGTTAAGCCTACCGTCCACACTAATCCGTCACCAAAATGGAGCTTTTCGGAAATGCTCTTCAAACCGGAGGAATTTGGAAACGCCGGCTTTTCGTTTTCGTATGAACGGAAAACATTTTGAAAACGAAGCTTTTCTAAAAGATGGCGTCACGATAATCATGTGAGTTACCTGACCGAGTGTTTCTCAAACACTAATCCAAAATGACCGGTGATTGTTGCGTTTTTCAATTTCTCCGTTGTGTTGACGGAAAGCACTTGATGCGTTCGGTGTAAAACCTCCGCAGTTCAAATTCCTCCTGCGTAGTGTGGACGGAGCGTTAGCTTGACTTGTTTTTTTTTCAACTTGTTTTAGGAAGTGTCGCATTTTAGGCGTCACCCCCAACATGCTTTTCCAGTGCTGTGACGCGACAGCAGGGTCGTCAGGAGCTGGTGTTTATGAGCGCCACAGGATCAACGGCCGTCGAGATAAAGTTGAGCGCTACGTGGTAGGCGTGTTTTCCGGAAATCGCGACCGCGTTTTTAACTCGTACAAGGAGCCTGAGACGATCAAGACCTGTAATGGCCGCCTCCCGTATATACTTGGGTACCTTCATTACATGAGATATTATCGATATCAAGTAAATTACAACTCTGCTCTACGATTTAATGAGAACGACGTGTTCCATATTTGCACGTGGATGCGCAAGTTAGGAGGAGCTAACTGCAAGAAGTTCCTTAAGGAAAGGCGGCGAAGACGAAGGCGACAGTTGAGAAAACGTCATGGAAGAAGCCGAGTCGTGCACTGCGATCGCATGGAGTAGAATCGTTACTGTAACGAAAAGTCTTGCTTGTGTAGTAGGGGAACTTGATATAAGTTACACTTAGCTACAGCACGTATACTGTAAGTACTGTTATTTACTATTGACTATTCTATATAAGAGACTTTAAGAAAACCACAGCGGCGACGGCAGCGGGAACATCGCTAAACAAAAGGAGAGCGGTACAATGGCTATACACGTGCCTTATAATTCTTAGTGCAGTGTACATGACATGAAAAATAGTATCTGCTTATTTGAAAGGCCTTCCAAAATACAGAAGAACCCCGTTTTTCTTTTTGAAATATCTTCTTTCGCTTTAGAGTTATTGACGTTTTTCTATTATGCAAATTAGAGCAGCGATGACGCCATATTGTTTGCAACTGAAAAATGGTAAAATACTGAATAAACAATATCTCTAGAAAATAAGCAGTGTTCTTGAAACTTGGCACCACAAATTTGCATCACAGAAGATACAAAATAACACTCTTAGTGCTGTTGCCATGGCAACTCTTTCGACTTTAGTCTCTTTCTGTCAAAAAACCAAATATCCCCATTTGCAACCTCTTAAGTGAGACAATGGGTCCTGCTTGGAACATACATAGTTCCTATATTGTCTTAACTCCCATCATTAGAGTGGGTGGAGTAGATGGTTCTTGGTTTAAGACAAAAACTGGAAATTTCAGTTTTTATTAAGACAGCACCAGCGGCAAAATTGTTGTCATGGCAACAGCTTTAAGGGTGTCATTTTTTAATTTTGTGATGCACAGTTGTGATGCCAAGTTTCAAGAACACTGCTTCAATATTTCTAGAGATATCGTTTATTCAGTATTTTACCACTTTTTAGTTGCAAACAATATGACGTCATCACTGATCTAATTTGTATTATAGAAAAACGTCAATATCTCTGAAAGGAAAAAAGATATTTCAAAACGGGA
The DNA here is from genome assembly GCF_964199315.1 of Orbicella franksi. NCBI lineage: Eukaryota > Metazoa > Cnidaria > Anthozoa > Scleractinia > Merulinidae > Orbicella > Orbicella franksi. The sequence continues at coordinate 26,064,094 of NC_138148.1, read as the reverse complement.
AGGCCATTCTTCTGTATTTTAAAAGGTCTGTCAAATAAGCAGAAATTATTTTTCATGTCATATACACTTAAACCGTTCTCTGTGAAACAACAGCGTGGAATGACAAAATTGTGCATTGTTTAACACAGTGAATCACGACGGCTAATTTTTTAAATTTTGATTTCAAAGTTAACGGCTACAGGTTTCACATTCAGTTGCGAGATAGAGTATATCGTGAGATTCGCAGGTAAAACATAAATTCACTTTTTGATCGACGTTTCCCCTGGCGTTGTCGATGTGGTTACTTCCTTAAATTCCCTCATGGCGTTGATGAAGAGTTTTTGTTTCTTTTGGAGATATTTTTGTCGTTCAGAAAATGAAGCAAGAACTAGGTTGAGACAAGTGAACTTTTTGATCTTGAAAAGAAGCACAAAGAAAAAATATTTTTAGCCCCAATATACTCATTATTAAACCGCTCAGTTCTCATTACCGTACCCAACTTCGCAAATGAGCCAGTTATAAGCCGTGTCTTCTGTCCTGATATCCTGCGATATCACGTCACGGACCTGATATGGCTACGATATCATGGTCCGCTTGGGCCGAATTTGTTTACGGTAAATATCTAATCGTACCTTTTTGCTACGCTTCGGCGGCATATCAGGTTCGTTTGGCCTCGCCATGGGTATTTTTACTGGACTGCGTCTGGTCAAAATACGAACCATGGCTCGACCAAACTTGCCTGATCCAAAGCGTACCAAAAAAGTAAGATTAGGTATAAATATGAATGCTAAGAAAGCAAAGATCATGTACCAAGTTCAACCGGGTGGGAATTAAACCACAAAGCTTTTCCTGTTTAGTGTAATTTAAAAGTAATATAACAATACCCGCATAATATTAAATCTATAACTGTTAACAGTATGATATATTTTAAGTAAAATTTAGAAAAAGTTTTCAGTAGCGTTTGTGAGCAGGACGGAGACATTAAATAAAAAGAAGATTCTTTCGTGCAATTTTACCCAAACTGACAAAGGTTACATTTTGTAAAAGCCAGATTTTATATTCTTTTTTAGTCATTTATTCAATTTGTTGCATCGAAACGTACAGGCTCAATAAATTTCTAACAATATTGAGATGTTAAATAGTCTTTTTATTGTCTTGAGATTGATCTGTGTTGCTCTGAACATTTCCTGTCAGGGAAACAAAGATGCGCGCGCATACAAAACTGTCGCTGCCCTCAATGTATAATTGTCTCGCGCCGAACATGCCAAAAAAACTCTTTATCTACAAGATTTATCGCCTCCTCTCTAACAAAATTCATTGTAACAGAAACCTGAAACGAATTTGACGGCAGTTCGAGCGCTGTGAACGAGCTGCTGACCAAAAGGCATCACACACTGGAGAAGAGAAACAAGAACCTGGTTCACAACAAAATATGTTAAACATGTTTAAAAGTGGTTTAACTAAACAAGGCTAACAATTAGCTGCCCATACCGTACACACCCCTTAACTTAACAAGGTAAAAACCTGTTTCATTAAAATTTGTTAGCAAGGTGGTTTGAGTCTTCTCAATATGACTGCAAAGTATAATCGACAAATAGTTACACCTGATTAAAATTGCCCCATTCACACCAACTAAACTAGTTTGACTAAACCAAGTTTAGGTTTTTCCAATTTGTGGATTACGCTTTGCAGTCATTTTGAGAAGACAAACTTTAAACCACCTTGCTAACACATTTTAATCAAACAGGTTTTTATCTTGTTACGTTGTAGGGTGAGGATGGTATGAACAGCCAAGTTTAACCCTTGTTTAGTCACACCACTTTTAAACATGTTTAACATGTTGGTGTGAACAATGCAAATTAGTTAAGTAGTTAAAGTTGGTGTGAGGTGACGTCCGAAAGAAATTCGTACAGCTACTTTGAGAATTGGCCCGAGCAGCTTCATTTTATGTCTTTGTCAGCTGGAATTCTAACCCCGTCGTTTACAAAACAAAGATTTCGTCATCCACCACAGGAAGTAAGGTTATCTTTGTTATATAAACAGAACTCCAACTGATTAGAGCCAGCAGTGAAAAAACAACAAAATATATACCACGCTGTAGGCAAACTGTTTGCCTCCAACTGAGCTCTCAATTTGGAACACACAAGAATTGTCCGCCAAGATCAACAATTTTAACTCCAGCCAGTAAACTTAGAATTCTTGAAATTTGTGTTGCATTCCTGTGATCCGAATGCTTATAACGCTGGGCGAGCAGAGCCGAGCTGTGCTGTAACACTGCTGTCAAGTCAAAAACTACCTTGCGGGAAAGACGCTCGGGGCGCGGCGGGTTACTCCCTTATATGGTCTATACTGGTGTGGTAGGGTTTTCAACCGTTTTGGTAACAAATAGGGTACGGTTTTTGCACTTCGTCTTGAACTGCGTATAATTTTTAGAAGAAGCTTCTTTTTCAGGGCATAAATATGGTAGGGAAAATCGCAGATTTTGGGCATAAATAGGGTTAGGGGTTTGGGAAGCGGGCCGCGCAACCCCACCTAATTTTTCTGGGAGTACTCCCCCCCCCCCGGGAAAGACGACAACCAGCTAGTGAGATGATGAGGGCAATTAATCACAAACCGAACTTAATGAAGCTCTTCCCCAATCCCCACCTCCCTGGGCATTATAACATACCGCGTAAGAATTTTCCTCACTCTCTACATCAGTATTGCTTGGTTTGCTCTCTTCTGCAGCGCGTTTTAAATACTCGGTCAGTAGGCATCGGATCACAGAGAAAGTTTGGAATATCCCTAAAATTTTCAACAATGATATTACAAGAACTATTTGTGACAGTTCTTTTCTTCGACCTCGCATCGAAATAGCCGACTCATGATCAGTGCGTATCACCTTGTTGTTGAAAGTAGTTTGACCACGGTTTGTAATATGTTAGGTCAAAACCCCGAGCAATAATACCTTTTAACAATAGTAGAAATCTTGGGATCACGCGATGGATCACGTTCTTCTGGTGCCAACCACGTTACCAAGCAACGCTCCCTAGCAAAGTCGCGGGGAAAGAACAGCAGAATTTTTTGTTCTCAGTCTGTGCTGTGCATCGTTTTAAAATTTTTATTAATATATTACCAACCTTTTACAGATAAAAAATTCTTTTTAAAACATCCCCAGCATTTGTTTGTCAAACTTCACTCCATAAAACAATAATAGTTATTAATATATTATCTACATAAAATTTTAAGCTCTTCGTTTTAAGATCGTCTAGATTCAGAAGGATGTTTTCTCTTCAGAATGCTGTCTGATATTTTTTGGAACTAGGGTGGGAAGGATTTACAGTTAAAATATTTACTCTGCACTCAGTTCTTTAAGAACTTGTTAAATCTTGAACTTTTTCTATCAAATTTCCTCCAAATGTTCCATGCAGAATTAAATTAACAATCCAAAATAAGTATAATCTTGAAGTTTTTCTTTTCACTTAAATGAGAGAAAATAATGTTTGTTTACTTCGTTTTAAAAGCATTAAGTGCAAACAAAGGGACTGAATTAAATTAAAATTTTACCGAGTCCAGGATTTGTGTTAATTTGACACTGAATTAATGCAGTCTGAGCAAATAAATAGGCCAGTTAGGAGTTACCTTGTACCTCTGTTTCACAATGGTTTCGCCTGAAGACTTGTCTTGACAAAGAGGGTAAAGGCAACTCGGAAGTGGCCTATTTATCTCCCCGTCTTGATTCATTCCAAGTCGCGCGAAGAGAAAGTTCCGTTGACTCAAACTGAATAACCGGAGTCTGGACCCTATTTGCGCTTGCCGCGTTTGAGGCTAAAGAAACGACTGCTGAATGGTGAGCTGTAGTAACCTTGAGACAGTGACGTCGAGTTCATAAGAGTACTCCTGGAGTCCAGGCTACTCACTTCATCGTCAGTAATGATGTCATACTCGTCCGCACCACGGCAGGATAAGGGCAGATTTTCGGAAATACTCAACTGAGACATAGTTCGCCGCACTATAGCGTCCGTGAAATACTTGCACTCTAAAAAGTTCCTCATCTCCAGCTGATTCACGATGCTTTCGCGCCATTTTCTACTGGGAACCCTGTCGCGTTTTCCCGCGCGATTGTTCATTCTGGACCTTGCACATCCGGGAGAGTAAGATCCTTCGCTTTCCGTGAGCTTCTCTTCTGTCATGGTTCTCTGTCGTTTCAGGTAAGTTGTCGCTAAATGCGCGATGCTGTCTGACCTCACACAAACATCTCCTTCTTCCCTTTCGTTATGGGATGTCTTTTGATTCCTAATAGCTAGAACCAGTTCAGATCTATCAAGAGGGTCAACCTCCATATTTATCAAGGCGTTGTTACTCGCAGCCTCCGCGTGGGGTCGGAATTCAGCGTACTTATTCAAATAATCCGCGAGTTCTTTATTGATTTTAACTCTAGCGCGGCATCTTTGCGTGTCGGATTGCAGCTCTAAAAACGGTTTGGTTTGCGCGTCGTTCCGTTGTTGTAGCTGCCAGACAATGTTTTCCCTCCACCAACAACTTCCACCATTACTTGGCACCCGTTCTAAAGCGACAGGTCTTGGTGGTGTACATGTGCCTCCGCTGTCCTCTACCTCCTCCAGTACTTTGCACGAACAGTGTGAATCGAACTTGTTTTGGATGTCAACGCCGCTACGCGACTCCGCAGCTGGCGACTCCACGCTGGTGCCAAAGCCATTAGTTTCTTTTTCTTGAACTGGAGTGCTATGAGCTAACCCTCCAGCCAAGAACTCCTCTTTAGACGAAGGAATGATAATATATTCATCAAAATTTGTCAGTTTTACCGGAGGAACATAGCTCGTTTCTAGCATAGGCGTTGAACACGCGCTCAAGTCGACAGTGATGATGTCATAATCCGCGGCAAAGTCGTTCTTGGGTTTTCTCGTTTGTACTTCACTGAGACATTTTGGGCATCGACACCGGTCAACCTCGTCGTCTCCATAGTAACCAGAATTGACCAGTTCTTCGCTGTATAGCCCACTCTCTGAGCTGCTTCCATACGTGTGACTGCCTCTGTGTGAGTTTTGCGACGAACGGGATGAATTACGCGACCTTCTTCGTTTTGATCGTGAGCTGCTTCGTGATGCTGTTGAACTGGTCGAGTCCCCCCAGCTTGAATCGATGTTCTTTAGCACGTGGAGGTACGAATTCACCACGTACATTACAGCTGCCTAAAAAAGAAGAAACAGAAAAATAAATCTCTGAGTTTCTCTAAAGCTCGTGTAACTGGGAGTGTGTATGAGAGAGGGATGGGTGGGGAGGTACATTGGGGAGGTACGATGGTGAATTTAGACGGGAGTATACTGCCCGCTTCTCGACACTGTGACACCGTTTCAGACGAAAATACGTTATTCCACCCCCCTTTTTACACCTGACATCGGCTGGTGGCATTAACGATAATCACACACTTTTATTAAATAATACTCATTCTTTTTCTTGTCAATTCTCTTAGAAGATGAAAAGTCAGACCTAAAAATAAAAAAAATGCTCTCTTATTTAAAAAAAAAAAAACACACCTAATTTACAATGATACAAAACGAAATCTGCAACATAGCAATGAACGTTATTTATTCTTCACCCAGGCCATTTCATATTTTTCTATTTCTATTTTATTCACTATACGTTCTCATGCGTCCAGTTTGGGCAATTCTTGTAAGAGGGGTTAAAAAGGCAGTATTTTAGTTTACTGATAAGTTTAAACTGTAGCAAGTTGCACCCACTACCCCTTCCCCTGCAAGCTCTGTCCACCAACTGGTAGTGGTTGCTAACACCTCCAAACTTCTGACGGCATTTAATTATCACACACTGCACTGTTCATCTGAAAGAGCATACCCCTTCTTTTGAAGCTTACAGTTTGATACTGGAAGTGCTTTATATATTTTTTTTTTAAAGAAATGGGGTACATTAATTTTACTACTGTGAATAAAAACTTGTTGCTCCTAATTAGTGGTGTCGCTTAAGTCAAAAGTTTAGATGTGTAAAACCATGTTTCTGGTTTGAATCTAGATGAGAAGATAAGTAATGTCAGATCCAAAAGTGCATCCATGATCATCTCTTACAAAGTTCTCAAGAGAGAAAATTCCCAGGGATTTCTTTTTGTCAGATGCATGGAATGGGATGTGGGAAAAACATCCCTACCTAAGGTGAATAGCACCAAATATGGCCTAAAGTGTTTTAGTTATTACGCTGCAAAATACTGGAACACACAATCTGACAATATACGCACATTAGCTGGAACCAAGGATTTTGTTAGCAAGGTTCGAAGTTTAACATTTTATATATTTATTTTACTGTATCATAGTATATTAATGAAATTTTCAATTTTTATTGTATGAATATGTTATAGCTTTTAATATCATAATTATACGGTAGTTAGTTATGTTAATTTTAGTAGTGGGATATCTGTAAGCTAGCTGTATGGCTAAGCATATTGCCACTTTCTATCCTATCCTGTCACTACTATGAGAAGTATTTTGCACATGTCTCCCCCCATCACTCCTGTGAGAATTACTTTGTTCATGTCTGGAAAGAACACTACCCCGTAAAATCCTTGATATAAACTTGCTTTCGGTTTGTAAAAAGAGAAGCTAATTGTATGTGACATCAAAGGAAAGATGCAAAGCTTCAACAAATCTATCAAAACATTTCCTTTGTTAAAACTGACCTGCCAGACAGAGCAATAACAAAAACAGTATGAAAATGGATTTTTAAGACTATTTGCTTTCTCAAATGCTACCATTAAAATTCAACACAATCTCCGCTAAACCTGACAACGCATTTTAACTGTGCAAACAGGAAAAAACTCCGCAATTTGTTTGGTAAAACATGATAGAATTGTCAAACTGTTTCCCCATGGGATTAAGGACTGAGTGTCAACGATTGCTTCATAAGACATAATACTTGGACGTCTTCTTACAACAAAATCAAAGATACACGTAGTAACGCATGGAACAAGGTAAAGCTATCAAAATTGAATTACGATAGTCTCAGTTGTTAGTAAACAAGTCGTTCAATACAAATAACAGCAGCTTTCTTCACAGCCGAGCCAAAACGTTATCACACTATAAAAAAAGTTGGGAATTCAAGGAAGATGAATATGATATTTTGCTCCGAATCGATTCAAACCCGGAAATCTTAAGAAACGCAAGTATTCCACTCGCCCAGAAGCAATGACAAACGTGTAATGTTGCATAAATGATAAAATCGTCTTGCTAAAAGCGCCATGGATGTACATATGAGTATGTAAAACCTAGGGAAGATAAAGCTGAACTGATCCCCTGAGGGAATTACCTGTACAAGCAATGTAGCATCGCGAATCCGTATTTACAGATTCTACCGCAACGAGACGCGTATTTCTTGGTGGTACCACAGTTGAGCGGAAGAAAAATCAAAGCGATCTGACGTATAAACTATTTGCCACGGCGAAACTCGTTACAAGCGCTTGCACTCGGTTTAAAATGACTCTAATCAAACGTGATCGTACCAATGCTCGGCATGAATTTTTAAGACTGCTAATGAACAATAATCAAAATCAGAAATAATTTACCTTTGATCTTGACTTAAAGAACGAAATCATATTCCGAGGAAATATCTGGATGACGGCAACAAAGTATGGTCATTTAGTTAACGTAAAGTTAACATAGATGTTGCGAGTTATAGCTCAAGGCCACTCAATCGATATTTTTGGTGATCTGATCAGTCTTTGCCTTAACTCGTACCGGCCAGCACATTCCTTGTGTTTTGATTTCATATATTTATTACCTTTAACAGTAAACTGATCCTATTTACGGGCTATTACAACAAAAACAATCTTTCTAAAATGCGGATGAAGCAAAAGATATTCATCTATGCGGCGCTCAATTTAGTATAGTTGTGTGATTCTTTATCCGGCCGATCCCGCTACAAGAACTCTTTTCGACATGCCGCAGCTAGTGATCAACGGGTTGTGATGACCATAACCCAGCTTAACCCTTATCAACTTAACTGTTGAACGCGTACGAAAGCAAAAGAATCTTGGTAATCGATTTGATCGGTAAATGTACTAGAGTAAAAGACCATCGTATACTACAAAAGCAAACAAAGGTTTTTACTCACTGCTCATTCACTGTCGAGTAAACTTGAAGGCTGGATCTTTATGTTTGGCATTCCTTGATGCGTGGGGATTGTTTGACTCATATCAGGAAGAGTTAACGACCCTGAAGTTCTTGACAAACTCGTAACTCGTTCAGACATCTCTCAAACAAGCGACGGTCGATCACATTGTTTCAAAACACACAGTGCCTCGATCACGTGTTGTCACGTCACGCAATACGACCTTTGGAATCACATTCCCGCCAAGGTTTTCTCGCGATATTTTAAGAATTTCCGCCTTTAACAAAACTGTTGTTCAGAAAAAGAAGAGAGAAGAAAAAAGTACAGTCAGCTGATAAACCATGCTAAAATGTTTTGTCATGACCGTCACGGGCTGTCTAAAAACTACGTTTGTTTACTCCCGGGGTGTTTAGTTTGCAAATCGCGTCACGTCTGACGGAAAAAAAGGAAAATAGACACGCAAGGCATACTTATAGAGAAACGTTGTGAAAACTGTATTGCTTTGAGTCTCGCTTGAACAGAACTGAAAATGCGAAAATGTTAGAAAGGGTATTTTAATAAAACAGCCATTTTTTTTTTGTGAAACACCTTTTTGAAAAGCACACTGGAGTAAATCACCTCACTAATTTAGCCAGATGAAATTTTCATGTTGTTTTTGTTTCCCATTGCTGTCATATGAGTTTTTTTTTTTTCCAAGTACCCCTTCACTGTTTTCAAACCCTATGAGTGAGAAATACTCTGTGAATTTTAGGGTTGGAATGTACCATGTTGTAAGACTCCCCATTATCCTGGGGGTATTAAAGTCAGGTATCATAACGTCAGGGAGGAGCAAAGATGGTCTTTGGGACATGAGGACTTTTAGGGTTAGAAATTCTGCAGTGACTTTTGGGTAAAAAAGTTTGGTCCTGATTTCTTTGGGGATTCTCTCACTTTTCTCAGTGAGACACTTCACACTTCTGTAACTGAGGCTGATACAATTTTGTATGAGCATCAGCTTCAATAATTTAGAAGACTTGCACAGATGCAAACTGCATGCAAATTGTAAAAAAGACTTTCTGTTTTGACTTATTTAATCAATTTCATGCACTAGAAAAATAACTTTTATGGGGTTATGTTCTGGGCCATTAGGCCCTTTTTTGGGTCTAACAATTTGGTCTCATTTTCACCTCTCCGTCAGTATCACACCTATCTATAGACACCAAAGTTTGTTCCCAGGGGGCACTGCCATATATGGGCTATATAGGTATGTGCCGCTGTGAAGGGTATGGTTTTCAAGCAGTTTACTCTAGGATAGGGTATATAAATCAGAACGTTTGGGTCTAGAATAGGGTATAATTTTTCACAAAACTGACTGCTTGTATGAAGATTTTATCTAGACTAAGGAAACCAGGAATTGCCTCTCAAAAATATAAAAAATCAAATCGGCAAGTTTAAATTTACGCAAATCAGCCTAAACAGTGTCGATAGATGGGGGGATTTGGGGAGTTTACTCTAGTATAGGGTAGCAAAATTCAGCTGAACTAGCTCTAGTATAGGCTAAGGATTCCAGGGTCCCAGCGGCACATCCCCACCCAGAAATTCCCAAAGTATCCCCCCTCCCCCGAGAGTTTGTTACAGTATGTTGCTATCAAAGATACTTTAGTTACTGTTTCCATCTATGTAACTTTCTTTCAGTAACTCCAGGTGTAAGCTCCTGGCATGGTAGACTCTAAAACTGCCTTTATACCAGTGATCAGTTTTCCAGTAAATGATACCTCACTGTAGACTAAACTTTCTAATTTCTCAATAAACCGCTTGATAGAACTAAGAAGTACCAAGTACCAATAACTAATGAGAGTATTCCCTCCAGGGGGTACTCACAGTATACATTATGGGGGGTCCGACAGAGCTTCATATTGTGAACCCCAAAAAATACATGGGCCTGGAATTTTACACCCGAAAAAATACCTGGCATCAAAATTTCCTACCCAGAAAACCCCCAAAACCTCAATACTGATTTATTCAATCAAACAGACTCTCGATCTAAGTTATGCATGATTTTGCATCAATAAGCTAATGAAATTGGTATGTCCGTCAATGTCTCTTCATCCTCCCTTGTACTCCAAGTTTGAATGAACAATTTTCTGATCCCATGATTGCAACAAAAATTTTGCTCAGAGATATGTAAACCCAAAAAGTATGCATATTTTTTAAGGCCTAAAAAAAATATGTGACAGATCTCTTGACCCAAAAATATACCAAGGATGAAAATTTTCAACCCAGAAATATACATTGGACCCCCCCTGTCATGTATACTGCGAGTACCCCCCTGGGGTATTCCCTCAACATTTTCAATGGGCATCTATACTATAGACAGTGTCTGACTGGACGTCTCTCAGACATAAAAATTCAAACAAAGCAGCAAACAGTGGAGTACTTTGGTTGAATCTCTGATGCCTTTCAGCCAGGAAAAGAAATAAAAAAAGCATAAACAGACAACGGTTATTTGAAATAGACTTATGGTTTGTGTAAGATCTTGAGCTCTAGCGGAAATACTGGAAATAATGATTCACCACGGCTTAGTTTTGAAATTTGAAGTGTATAAGGGCAAACCTTTTTAGTGCCATGATGTCAATTTCAATTATTGAACCAATCATTTGAGGTAAAAATTGAGATGGCATTATTATGTTATAATGTTGTCTCTCCGGTAAGCAAAACTAAGAGGTTGTCATGAGACTGGTATCACTGGCTGGATGTTATGGTTACAATATTGATTTTCTTAAATCGAGACCCTGGAATCAAATTTTAAAATATATTTATTCTCTTCAGACTTGCTCAACTTTATTTTTCAGAAAGTTCAAAATCTCAACCTTTTGTAAAAAAATATGTAATTTATAAACGACATGATAATTACACCATGCAGTCTAACGCAGTCTAATGCAGTCTTTTGATATTTTAAAAATCTCACAGATAATTTGTCAGTAAGCTGTATTATCGTCTTGGCTCTTTTCTGTTCCCTTTCTCTTCAGCTCTTCCATTTCTTTAACTAGAAAGTCTATTGGTTTTTCTGGCCTTTTAAAGACAAGCTTAGCAATTAAGTCCTGGAAAAAAGAAAGATGAAAAGAACATAAATTCAATTTTTTTTTGCGCATGAATGCACAGTAAAGACCCGGAGGGGAAAGGGATACAGGTTTGGTTATAGGGGTGCTACTTAAAGCACTTAATGACTGGGCTCAAGGGAAACAGTGAATTTTGTTTCCCTGAGACTCTCAAGGTTCCCCAAGGAGAAGCTGTCAGGGATACATTGAGGGTCAAAGGGAAACAAAACTCACTGTTTCCTGTGAGGCCAGTCATTAAGTGCTTTATTATACTTTCAAACTCACAGACCAAACTGCGAAAAATTATTTGCTTAGCCTTCGCTGGCACACACATTTGCTGAAGTTTCAAGGTGCATGACCTGATCACGTGTGAGTTGAAAGTTCAATTTGCTGTTTCCCCAGCCTGCGTTGCAGACAGAAACTTACTTGTATATAACCATCTGCGAATTAGGGCACAAATCCTTGTCTGAGACCCCTAATGAACTACTAGGATCTGAGTAGTCATGTGTGATTGGTTTCTTCATAAAGCAATTGTTTAACTGGCAATAAATCGATCTCATTGGGTATAAGAGAATCTCCCATAACTATAACTGGAAAGGATCCCCTGTGAGAAGTACTTAGAACGCAGCTTTTGAAGCGATGAAATCTTGGTTTGAAGTGACCAATCTCCTCCCTGATCATTCTTCCAAGAGAAAAAATGTTTTTTAATCTACCCACCGGCTTTGGAAAGCTCTTAACATTTCAGTGATCATCACAGACATCTGAAATAACAAACCCCATGGTCCAAGCGGCCGTTGTGATTGCTGATGGAGAACTAGGTACTTCAAGTCTTTGACCAATTTGGGTATTCCAGCTATTTCCATCACGAGTGACAAAAACCCAGAGATCATTCAACAGGTTTTAAATGGAAACTTCATTTTGGTGTTTGGTTCGTCTGAAAATATTTTTTTAATTGCGCTAAATTACACAGACTCCTACAGTTCGTGACATTCTTTTTTTGGATTTTGGTCTCAACCTGTTTTTGCTTCACACTTGTTTGTGAAGGTCATTTCATGCTGTCTTATTAGGAGAACATTTATGCTGAGTTGAGCCGTTTGACCATTTGGTGGTATGCATTAAAGGTCTGCATGGTTTCCATTTTTATCTGTTGCTTTGTATTTTTTAACACCTCTATAAATTTTTTGCAATAATATTTTCTTGTGTGTGGGCTCTGCGGGAGTATCAGCAATAGCCAATTAGGATTGAGAAAGATTTCAAAAGCAACTTCCAGTGTTTGTTTTCTTCATCAGGGGTCTAGAACAAGGATTTGTGTGCTACTTCGCAGATGCTAGTAACCCGCGATGCAGGCTATTGTTTCCCTGGCGAGTTAGTGAGTTTTGCTTGCCCTAGGGAGTTAGTGAGTTTTGCTTGTTCTAGGGAGTTAGTGAGTCTTGACCCATGACACGTGACATATTATTTGCCAGATTGCTGAGTACTGTATAGGTGATTAAAAAGTAAATCAGAGCTGTAAAAAAAAGCTTTAGCTTACTTCTAAAAGTTGTAAAATTTCTGTTTCCTCGAGATATTTCGTCGCTTTAACTCGAGGCTCTCCGACATCTGGCAAATGGTCGACTTTAATAGCTTCCTTCAATTCATCCAGAAAGTGTTTTCCAATCTTTTTGCACTCTTTAAAGCTGTAAGTATCATCCTGCTGATCTTTTTCAATTATTTCGATGGAGTCAACGTCAACTGTCAGTTTCGTCGCCATTTTTATTGTTTTGGCGCCTCGTTTTCATGCTGACGGAGAAAGCAACGCCTGGTGATATTTTGACTTGAGCTCAAAAAAGCGAAAGTGGTACTTGAAAAAGCGTTACAATGTTGAAATTTCTGCTACTTGTGAACAAGCAAGGGCATACTCGGGTTTCCCAATACTATGAATACTTGGAACTTGAAGAAAGGACGAATTTGGAGGCCGAAATAACGCGAAAATGTTTGGCACGAAGCGACGATCAGGTGACGAATGACATTGATCTTGATGTGGGGTCCTTTTCACGGTTTCTGGCGCCATGTTGGTTGAAGGGTAAACACGGAAAAAATTGCTGTAAATACGGTGGAAAAGTAGGGGAATTAGTGTCTAATAGTTCAGGGAATATTGGAATCATGATTCGAAATATCTGCGAATTTAATACTAACTATACCAAGTCAGAGAATTAATTTTATACTGATAAACTATTTGGAAGGATACAGTCCCTAGCGGGGGGGGGGGGGGGGGGGGGGCACTGCCATATATGGGCTATATAGGTAGGTATTTGCAGCTGTGAAGGGTATGTTTTTCAAGCAGTTTACTCTAGGATAGGGTATATAAATCAGAGCATTTGGGTCTAGAATAGGGTATAACTTTTCACAAAACTGACTAGTTGGTTAAAGATTTTATCTAGACTAAGGAAACCAGGAATTGCCACTCAACAATATAAAAAAATCAAATCGACAAGTTTAAATTTACGCAAATCAGCCTCAACAGTGTCGACAGATAGGGGGATTTGGGGAGTTTACTCTAGTATAGGGTAGCAAAATTCAGCTTAACTAGCTCTGGTATAGGCTAAGGGTTCCAGGGTCCCAGTGGCACATCCCCACCCAGAAATTCCCAAAAGTATCCCCCCCCTCCGGGGATACAGTGAAGCTACACACTAGCTAAGAAAGCCGGAATTAAATTGTTAATTTTCCATAGATTTTACTGTGAAAGAAAGTTTCCAGGTCTGGTCAAATTTAGAGATTTTTGAGTAGAAAATTTGAAAGGTGGTTCCTGTCTCACAGTACACCTGTTTTCTTCAGATTTGATCATTCAGTGAATTGCTCTACTGGTTATCTTACAGTTTACATTGTGATTCTTTAGAATTTCAAAATGTCAATCTTTCTACACCCAAAATTTCCCATATATTTGCTCCCCAAACAAGATGGTGTGAGAAACTGTGGAAAGGTCTATTAGCCATTTAAACTGCCAGAGTTGGTGAATGTTGTCTCTTATATTACATGTAGTGGGCATCCTTGTGAAATTCTTTATTTGATCATCAAAATCTGCAAGAAAGTTTGGTGGGTAACTGCTCTCATTGATTAAGCACTTAATCTCAGATCCTCATTAGAAGTCAGTTTATATAAAATTATCCTATTCTTGCTTTCAGTGTCCTTTTATGGAATTCAAGAATTTCAAAGTCATTTACAGAAGATATGCCTCACTGTTATTTATTGTTGGTGTTGATTCAGATGAGGCAAGTTATACTATTCCCTTTCTTATGAATACAGCCAGCTGGCTGCTTTGCTAACACTTTGCGGATCATGTTTACTATAGGTAGTGTTGCCTGACATAGTTAGTTGACACATTGACTGACTGTTGGTCGATAGTCAGTGGACAGTCAGTCCGAGTCAATAGTCTGTTGATACTTGGTCGATAATCATTTGACATACAGTCCAACCCTCATTAAGTGGCCACCCGAGGGGAAATGGGAGGTGGAAGCTTAATAGGGGTTGGCCGCTTAATAGAGGCTGGGGTATCTTGAATATTTTTCACCATCGGGTTAATTTCTTGGTGAACATAGAGTCACTTCAAGACAATCATGATAAACATGTGTTTGAATGTTTTTATCAGTCGTCACCTTCTACTGTATCGGACTCTTACCTGCCATCACCTTTTCCAAAACAAAGTTTTTAAATTTGGAGTGGCTGTTTAAGGTATCAGTATAACCCATTTGACCATCCGCGCGGTCCGCTCTAGCGTTCGTGGCTTTAACAAAAACCCATATAAACCGTATATTTACTGGAAGCTTAATAACTACAGATTATGACCTGACCTGTTTAAAACGGTAAAAATTTACCGTGTTTCGAAAATGTGAATATATTTACAAAGCTTCACGAACCCATAAATCAAGGTATATGCCCACTAAATTTAGGTCGGAGAAAACGATTAACATGGCATCCGTTTCTTCACACATTGACCTCAAAAACCGTGTCTCAGATTTTTGGCACATGCGTTTGTTATTATTTTACAAGAGGATAAAGTTAGAAAAGGGAAAAAAATAGGACTGCCCGCGAAAAAAAGGCATAACTTTTTAATGAAAAGAGTAATCAGAATTCGCAGACACGGTTTTGTCGGCGATCGTTCTGACAACATTCTCTCCGAATTTCAGCCAATTTGGTCCAGGGGCTGCCGACCTGAAACTCGAAAGGCATGTACAACTCGCCTATTTTTTACTTTCGAGAAACAGAGAAAAAATAAAATTCGGCGGCATCCAAGTGTTATGAGATTATCACACCAAGGGAGACACCGCAGAGGAATCAACTTTCTGTATAACAATAGGACTGTGACAGTTAACATGGAACAGGTACAAATTTCTGCGACGGCACGCGGTAAATTATTTACCAGTGAATAAACCGCTTTTTCATGTGTGAAGTCAGAATTCCAAAGTTAGTAAACGTGAAATTATCTTTTGATTTACCATATTAGCGTTCGAAATTTTACGTATCGGTTGACTAATCTTCAAAATTATGACCATGTCACTGTTAACATGCCAAAGGCCTGTAGAAGGCTCCCGAGAAAATGCAAGCGCACAAAGGGAAACGCTGGAGAGGACGTCGTAAACGGGACTACATCGACTGATGTTGATGCAAAGGCAAAGATACTGGAAGAAATGACAATAGCTGGGTAAGAAAAAAAAAATGTTGCACTGCTGATTCTAATTTTGTACAATCGATCTGCCTTTCAATTTCGTCCACTTCTCTTCGTCAATCTCCTCTGCTTCGACAGTTTCTTGCAACAGTATTTTAGCACGGCTTGCGCTCATTTTGGCTTGTTCGCTGGCTTCGTGATTGCGATCGTTGTCGCGTTCATCCAGCAATTTTTCCTGATTGTAAAACGAACCCTTTGCCGCTTTCCACTAATTTAGCGGCCCACTCTTTGTTGAAAGTGTTTTTCGCCTTCTTTGGCCTTTCTTTAGCCGATGAAAACGGGCAAGATCGCTCTGTCTTCTTCGAAGACATCCGCCACTGATTATGGCGCGCCAATCGCGTGTCAACTCAGCATGATCTTGATGTCATGTGACATCTTGCCTCGATAATTAATTCATTTGACAGAACTTGTCAACTCTCAATTAAGTAATTAATATGCAAAACAATCTTTCTTGCGCAATAACTAGCGGCAGATATAAGATTTTTTCGTGGAGTTTTTTTTATCTTAAAGATTACTTTAAGATTTATCCAACTGCTTAAAAAAGTAAAATTATGCAAAATTGCAAATTTTCCCCCTACTGATACCTTAATGGGTGTAAAGGCAATAGAAAAACCCTCATTGGGACAACCAAAAGTTGGCCGCAGCTGTTTAATGGAGCTGGCCAATTAGTAGGGGTTTTATTTACTGTATTTTACTTTCAAAAATTTCGAGACTTTAATAACTGGCTGCTTAACAAGGAGTGGCCACTAACTGGTAAATAGGTGGCTGCTTAAAACAGGTTTGAGTGCATTATCGACCAAGGTCAGCGATACTTAATTCATTAACACTTCACCCATGCCTCACAGAATCCATACTGAATAATCTGATGCTCTGCCGATACTAATTGACCTGACTACTTGATATCGGATACTTCACTGGTACTCAACTGATACTTTACTTTAACTGTCTGTTACTTTTTTCAAGTTTTCAAGTTTGTCTCAAGTTTATAGCAGTAGCTTAACGCCTGTTTACATGGAGGGAGGGTGCCCTGGCTAACCGGGCTACGCGGCTAGAAGGGTTGACACATAGCCTGCCTTTACATGTACATGCAACTCACCTAACTGGGACGGTGAGTGGGCTGCGTGGGCTATCTTTTGAGTGGCCGCTAAGCACAACAAACAAAATAGCTGGCCAAAGAAACTATTTGACATCTTATTTCAGCTTCCTGCACAGGCATGGACCTGTTCTCTGCCTGAGACTCATCTATTACATTGATCTCTTCAGATTGACTGTCATTCTGTTCGGCAGATAACACTCAGTCTGGCAAATGGTAACTATGAAAAAATTCACCTTGTGCCGCCATGTTTTTTTGGTTTATCTCACCTCGGCTAGCCGGGATAGCCTAGCACGAACTGTTTACATGGTAAAAAGCTATCCCGCCTAGCTTGGTGCCCCAGGCAAGTAGACAGGGTGCCCCAGGTAGGTGGGCTACCCTGTGTAGCATGTAAATGCTTCAATGTGTTTTCTAAAGAAACGTATGAGAAGCTAGCCCTCCCAGGATTGCTCAGTTAGCCGGGTAGCCTGGTTAGCCGGGGCACCCTCTCTCCATGTAAGCAGGCCCTTAGTCATCCTAAAGCCTGATTCTCAGACAGTCCAGGTTGCTCATGGCCATGTACAGGCTAGTTCTCATAAAGCCCAGCTTAGGTTGATACAATATTGTGTCTTTCTGCAGAATGAGCTATCAATTCTGGAGTTTATCCACACCCTTGTTGAAACATTGGATCGTTATTTTTCGAGTGTGGTGAGTTTTGATTTATGTTCAATTTCTTATACTCTAATGATATGTCCTGCATGGTTCCCTAGAGGGTGCTGGGATACTCCTATATAACATTAACAGGTTTCACTTGTCAATTAGCCATGTTCTAAACAAGCAGGGGACTGGGTATGAATATTTAAAATCGATTGAACTGAAAAATTCATATAATTTAGCTCTCTTATTTTAGCGATTTTTAAAAGTGTACCATGCCTTTACGTTTAAACCAATAACTCTCAGATTTGGTAAACTTACTAATGTTTGACTGCTCTTTCAGATGGTGAGTCCCATTTTTCAATTCAATCGATTTTTAATACTCGTGCCCAGTCCACTGCTCGTTTAGAACATGGCTAATTGCATGCAGCTCAAATTGCAAAAATTAGTACCCAGCAAGAAAAACAAGTTGCAAAAATACACTCCCGCAAAAATTTAGTGCCACACAGTAGCATCCTACAATGTACTGTGAGTGATAACTCTTACTTCTGACAGTTAACTAAGTCTAATAGATTTTACAGGGCCACCCAGACAATCAAAACCAATCAGATGGCAGACTGAACTGAAGCAATAGATTCCAACATTTTCAAATCCAGCCAATCAAATGTCCAGTACAAAAGAATGCAATCTCAACTTAAATTTACAATTCCCTGGGAGAGGGTGCTCCCAGACCTCTAAGGAAAATACCTACATGCTTTGTAAAATTTTGGATACCAGTC
Source organism: Orbicella franksi (assembly GCF_964199315.1). Classification (NCBI taxonomy): domain Eukaryota; kingdom Metazoa; phylum Cnidaria; class Anthozoa; order Scleractinia; family Merulinidae; genus Orbicella; species Orbicella franksi. Next base: position 26,045,722 of record NC_138148.1, on the reverse strand, counting down.
TGTTTTCAAATCCTGACTAAAGGGTTTCCCTTAGGCATGTTTCCTTTGCTTCACGCACTGTGTTGTTGCGCTGCCCTATGCGCCACTGGGGGCTATGAGGAATGATGATGACGACTGTGTTGTTGCACAATATTTTGCTTTTGGAATAAAGTAATCATGATTAATTTCACAAACAAATTTGTTGTTCTAATATAGCCTGTTTGTTGTTTTATTTTCAGTGTGAATTGGATGTATCCTTTTAAATCAGCCAGTTACATTTTATTCAAAATACTGGAAAGTTTGTTTACATTAAGTGATCTGGAGTTTAAATGTACTGGTCAAAATATCTGAAGGAGTTTCTTGCTGGAGGTTTTTAAAAGGCGGTCATGCATCAAACGTCTCATCGCATATTTCTTTTTTGCGTGGTACTAGAAGAACAAAAGTTTGAGTGTAGATATTAACATCACAAACTAATGGATAATTTTATGTTGAATGTTGGGTTGAAAGGCTTTCTAAGGTGACTGCTTGTAAATGGAATAATTTGTTAGCTTTGATACAGGGGTGCTGAAATGGAAGAAGGGGGGAGGAAGGAAGGGGGAGAGGGAGAGAGGGAAGTGGAGATAGACCCTTACATGCTTGAAAAGGGAGGAGGGCAGCAGAATCAGAGCTCACCCTTTCTTCCTCTGGATGTTTGATGGCCTTATGGTTAGCACACCAGATAAAGCAGTTCAGGTTTGAGCCCTGGCTGGTGTTAATACAATCTTAAGTGATGTTACTCTGACAGTAGTACCTCTTCCTCCCAGGTGTATAAATGGGTTAACTGTTAGAGTTCCCATTAGTTTTGATGGTTAAGGGTTCTTGGGACCCTTAAGGGTCCTTGGGACCCCCAGTACTAAAGAGTTGGGGGTTCGTTTTGCTTTTCAGGGGTCCTTCATGATCACCTGTTACTAAAAATTTTCAGAACTTTTTCCCTGTGTCCCAAGGATGTACTTTGTGAAAAAAACTGTGTGTTTTTCTTTTTTTAATTTTTGTGCATATAAGATGCACACCTGTGCATTAATGGAAACTTTGTATACTCCTAGTTGGTTAACACTACAGAGATTAGGATTAACTCCAGCATTATGGATCACTTACCATTTGTAAGGATCACTTGTAGTCAGGCGATAAATGTGTGAAAAACATGATGGTTTCCTTGACTTTTGACCTTTGTGAAGATAATGTTCAATCTGGACAAAGTGCACATGATCTTAGATGAAATGATCATGAATGGACAAATAGTGGAAACCAATAAAAACAGAATACTTGCACCTGTGTCAGTATTGGACAAGCCAACCAGTTGATACCAGTATTATTCACCTGACAAGTGAATGATATTAACTTAAGGTAATTTTTACAGTAAATAATTGATATATTTTCAAAAACCAATGCATATTTCTTTAGTTATCAACCAAGCATGGGGAGCATTGACTGGAGAATATACACGAAAAGAGGCAGCATGGTCAAGTGTTTTAGCATGCTGGAGTTGTCATGTGGAGTGTCAGACCCAGTCTTCTTTATCATTGTAAGACATTTACAGATGTTATGCACTGCCTCTTTTTAAGGTGGGATCCCCCAAATTGTTCTGGCCCTTAGGGCCTTTAATTGATTTTATAAAATGGGGCCCATTTTCAGCCCTTTGGCCCTCAGGGCTCGACACTAACGGTAGCCAGCTAGCCACAGACTAGTAGAAATTTAGTTTTGGCTAGTAGGTTTTTGATTTCCACCAGCCACTTTGGCTAGTCAACAAAATGAAATTGGCTGAACTAGTTTCTGTCTTCGTCAGGGAAGACAAACGCAAATTTACACTTTTCTCGGAAACAATTAATGATTATGTCAGAATTGTGGACATATCATGGTACTGGGCATGTGCTGTTCAGCACATCTGTCTACTTTTCGCTGTGTGGCATGTAAACGGGGAACTGAACATGTTAATTTTGTTGAAAGAAATATTTGACAAACAAGACAACATTTTCTGAAAGCACACGGCAATGCTCTTTTTTGTTACAAAATTTTTTTCATGTGCAAAATAGTGTGGAACTGTAAAGGGATAACATTTCATTTAGCGTAACAATATATGGATTGGGTGATTTGTCATTGTATGCATACTTACAGACTTACCACTATAGAAATAATTAGATGAGAAAGATTTAGTTCCTTCGACATTTAAATTAGCCATTTTCAGCTGTCGAATTTTGCCAAGACAGTTTACAGTATTGTTCAGATAGTTGTTTTGTTTTAATTTGAAACATTTCTAGGGCACCTGTCTGTGAAGAAGTCTCGACAGTTTTTACAGTGACCTCTTTTTCCAAGGAAGTCTCAGAGAAAAACAGGGTCCCGAAAGTCTTTTTGGGAACTGGAACTTTTTCGAAACTAGTTTAAGTACAGTATGATTACCAAGTTAACATTATGTATTAAAGAGAGTTGCTTGCATTGTGCTTTCAAGTCTTGCTAGTAATTCTGCTGTTATTGGACCTACCTGAAATTTTAATGACACGTTAATTTTGCAAATTTCGCAATTTAAAAAAAATTGCAAAATTAAAGTGATGCAAATAAGTAAGTGTCGGGAACATAAAACATTATGTTACTGTTGACATATAGTCCTGCCATTGTGTTTTTGGTACTTTTGACATTATTGTACCTTTGATAAAGTCAGTTTACTAAATTCAAAGACATGTTTAAGTAACATTGCCAGGGAAACAAATTTTGTGTTACTCAAAAATGCAAAGTTAAAGTGATTCAAAATACAAATTTTTGCAAAATGGCGAATTTAAGTGTTGCAAAATTATGTGCACCCCCGAATCGCGAAATAAACGTGTCGCAAAAATTTTATGTAATAAGGTAGCCAACCTCACGCTTGGCTAGTAAAAAAAATGTTTTTGGCTAGTAACATCTAAGTAGTCACTAGCCACTTGGCTAGTAAGTTGAAAAGTTAGTGTTGAGCCCAGGCCCTTGAGTATTTTGGCAGCCAGGCCCCCCCTTGGGTCATGAGGCCCTGCCCTTGACCAGCCACTGGTTGGATTCAAGCTCTCCTTTCTGCCACTAGGTGGATTTGCCCTTGGTATTCCTGAGTTCAATATCTTGGTCACTCCTTGTGTATAGCACATTGGTTGTGACTACCTCCACACAGGCAGGGATTTTTAACCATTCTACATAAGATTCATTTTGTCTATTGAGAAGCATGTCTAAGCTAGATTGCAGCTCAAAGCTAAACTAATGCATTGTCCACAGGTGAAGCATTGCAAGGTCTGTACATATAATGATATCCTGGGCTGATATTCTTTCAGTACAGTCCTGAGCAAGCTTGGTCACCTGACTTTGTGTCTACAAAAGATGGCTGGACATGTTCAAGGGAAAAATTCATGCCATGAATGGAAAAGTTGAAGAGTTGACAGAATGATAATGTTCACTTATTTTTGGAAGTGATTTTTCTTTAAGAATGTTCAAGGTTATATTTGGAAGGGATGTTATGTCTTAAATAGAAAGAAAATATAGCATAATAGAACTCTCTAAACTTAACAATATGAAACAAAGAAGCAAGTTCTCCGGCTGTTAACAAAATGAGCTTCAACAAATCTCTGAGCATACATTAATGACATAAAATACAAAATAGGCTCTCCAGTCAGTAGACAAGATGTAAATATGAGTATGAAGAACTAATGTTTTCAAAATGAAATGTAAATAAACAACTTATATTTGCAGAAGTTATCACACTGCTGGTAAATCAACAAAGGAGAAATTAAACCCAGGGATGGATTCAGGGGGAGGAGGGTGGGTGGATTGGGTGGCTACCCACCCTCCACTCCCTCTTTGGTGGGGCAAAGAATGAAAAAGAAAATAAAAAATCGTGAACATCATTATGGAAGAAATAAAAGCAAACACTCTGGACAGGTACCTCTTCATAATTTTTACTTTGTGGCACTGCTAGTATTTCTGGTGTAACAGTTTTCAATAAAGTTCCAGTTCTCAAATTGCCATTTTGGGGGCATGTCCCATTGATTTTGCAAACCCAAGATACCAGCCACCCCCTCCCCCTCCCCTTGAAAAAGCTTGTATCTAACCCTGTAAAACAGTTCGATGAAGTATATGAAATGTTGATGCAGTTAATATACAGTCTGTGTAATCTTACAGTTTATTGATTAGGAAAAAGTTAATAACTTTGGGAATTTTTCAGTATTATTGATCATTACGTGGCTAATCTAGTTCAGAGGGCCAATTACTAAAATCAGCCAATCAGATTGCTGTATTGCTGGTCCAATATTCTCTAAGGTAGATCAGGTACTGTCCTTAATGATCCCTCATGATCACTCTTGGAGGATTTCTGGTAGTTTTATGGCTTATGCTTCTAAAAGAACTTGCTTTCGTCTAAACCATTCCTTTTCTTTGTCTTCCAACTCTCTGTTTTGTTTAATGCCAGAAGTGAGTAAACACAAATTAGCTGGCCCTCAATCAGAGATGCACACTTGAAGTTTGTTATGCTTTTGCTGTCTGTGATCGTGCCATTTTTTCTAAGCATTTCCATTTGTCCAATAAATCTCTTACAAACCAAGCTTGCTTGTACTAGTAGAATATTGGCCTTGTGTCTTTTTTGTAGGGAGCTCGCTGTGGTTGGTTTCTCTCACACTCGTAGCTGGCTCAACACATAGTGTTCAGCCATTGTTACTCACTTTCCGGGGGATGGGGGCAACTCTTCAAAGTTTTATATGGGGAGGCTCCGCCCTGAGGTCTGAGGTCCGACCCCTTACCCTTTTGTATACCATTTTGATAGAGAAGGTATCCCTTTCATATGCTTTGAATTGAAAAAAGGTACCCCCATCACATGCTTTCATAACTGGCCTGTATTATGAATCTGATCACCAAAAAAGGAAATCATCTCGCCATTTTCAGGTAATCCTAAAAAATTAAATGATTCAATTAAAGGCCCGTACTAAATAACAGATTTCCCTACCCTTTCATATTTCTCAACTTGTGAATTCCCTACCCTTTTATATCCTGAATGTACAATTACTAAAACATGCTAAAATTATGGACTAGATTGGCAGATAATGCCAATAATATACTATATCCTGAAGTCTGAAAAAGGTACCCCATTCAGACAGAGCCTTCCTGTATAGACCATTATATGGAGTATTCCCTCCTGGGGGGTGGTACTCCCAGAAAAATCAGGTGGGGGTGTGCGGCCTGCTTCCCAAAACCCTTACCCTATTTATGACCAAAATCTGCGATATTCCCTACCCTATTTATGACGTGACCAAAAATTCGGAACCCTATTTATGACCTAACCCTTAAATCAAAACCCTGCTTCAGACCTCTATTATAATAAGTTCCCTAGTTCAGACCAAAGTTAAATTACTGTAAACATAATTTGTGAAGGGCTTTTGTTGATTTTCCTTTTGATAATGGCGAAAAAGTGGCTTCTTTTTAAAAACATACCCATATCAAGGCTAGAGTGCAAAGACCATACCCTATTTACGACCAAACTGGCTAAAATCGATACCCTATTTATGACCAAAACAGCTGAAAAACCATACCCTTTGGGGCAGCACATACCCATATAGCCCATATAAGGGAGTAGCCCCCAGTATCCCCTCCCCCGGGACTCACTTTAATAGCATTTTTTGACCACCTTATTTGTATGATCTACCAAAAATGAGTGTTTTGTTTTGTTTTTTTTACAATTTTCTAATTTTATATTCTTGATGCTCTAATGATAATGCATATTTACTTCTCCCAAATTTGTAGCCCAACCATAAAACCATCGCCCGCACTATTTCCGTCTCCAGACCCTTCGTTTCTGTTGAGACGAGTGGATAGGGGCCCAGGGATAGGAATGCCCGTACGCTGCGCCGACGCATGGCAGTGTCACACAAGTCACTTTCTTCGTGTTCGTCACGCAAGCACATTCACTGGTGCTGGCGGGCTGTACAATTACTTGGGCACGTTTTTAATCGCAGAGTGTCTCTGTCATCTATAATATTCGTCCATCTTACAGAAGGGAAGTAACTTAATCGCTGACAATTCTCTAGCTCTGGCATGGTGTTGTACCGGCGAATTGGGATATATGTTGCCACCATTTACATTTCAACATTTGTTCTCGTCCTGCCCTTGTTGTGTCACAAACTTGGCTTCTCAACGTATTTTAACAAGCCGAAGGAGCCTTACAAATACCTCGAAGCAGAGAACAAGGAACGAACCGAGGAAGCGAGGAAATATTTTAATAGTCTTTATAAATCGACTACGACATTTCCCCAATATGGTGAAAAAGTGCAAATCGATTTCTCTATTGTTCTCTTGACAGCTCACCGTGGTTCGAACACGCATTATTCACTTCAAGTCGCCTCTCGTTTACTGCCTCAGGTCATAAGCGATGAAGGGAGAAGTGTTTTAACCATTCTTAATTCGGATCCACAGCCTGGAATGAACGAAGATGCTGCTTACTTGTCGAACTTTATTACGGTAGTCAATAGTTCGTTACCTGTAACGTCCGCTTCGAGGTCACGCGAGAAAGAAGACTATGTTGTGGGTTTAGAAATAGGCGTGCGACACAATTCAACGTACGTTTTAATGTTCGAGGATGACGCTTTGCCGTCAGAACGTCTCCTCAGCCATCTTCGGTATGTCTTGACATATAAAATGCCTGGGAAGTTCTTGAAAAGTCGACGGGATTGGGTGTTTCTGAAACTCTACTATCCCGAGAAATGGCAGGGTTTTGGTTGGCCCGAATTACCAGAACTTGTATTGATCGGTATACTCGGCGGATCTTTAGCTGTGTGGGTTCAATTGAAAATGCGAACTACGACACGAAGGAAAGTATCGCTGTATTGTACCTTCACTGTATGGGGAGTCTATGTCATTTTGGTTGTTTATACCGTCGGCAGAGCTCATTGGATAGAATTAAGGAAGCTCTCACCAGTCATGTACTCAGTTGTCAAGGCTCCTGGCTGCTGCACACCAGGTGTTCTTTATCCGAGGTCTCATGCACGCAACCTCGCCAATTTTTTAAAATCAGTTCAGTGTAGTGAAAAGTATCCTATGGATGTGGCGATCGATGACTTTGCCAACAAAATGAATTTGGAGAGGTACTTGGTGATTCCGAACATGATCAGTCACATTGGTGTTCATTCAAGTCTTGGTAGCCGAATGAAAGACTTTGCTGAGTTTTATTTGATGTTTAAGCCATGAGTAATGGAGTATGCAACAGTTTCGCTGAATTTCAAATAAAGTGACATATTGTACCTCAGGCTTCTCCCTCTTTCCAAAAATAAGTCCCTGTTATGGTAACATTTCAACATCCAACAAAGCACTGAAATTACAACATGGAGGAGGTGGATAGAATGATGATAAAGGACTGACTCGCATTGCCATTCCAAAGGGAATGTAAGGACTTCTAGCATTTTTGATGTGAAAAGGTTCGAAATTTGGATGGGGACGTCAATGAATCCCCTAAAAGAACCACATAAATATTGAATTATTAACACATATTTGCTTAGCTGATGTACATGTAGTGCATCAGAACTATTTAAATGATATAAGAACCATAATAAGAAGGATCATGACCACAGGCATTATAATAAACGCTTATTTAGATTGCATCATTTGCATTTCCTTGATCTACAATGTGTAGCTGTTGATCTGATATCCTGTAGCTAGATCTTTTTTTTATTATATTTTTAAGTAATTTTCAATTCAGAAGTAGTTTGGGCATATAATTTCTCCATCCTTGGAGACCCAGGGGCAGCCAGTTGGGACGATGCACTATTTTCAGGTGACACAATATTTTCAGGTGAAAGTTTACATCAAGAGCAGGAGCGGCAGAAAATATTGCATCATGCCGACTAGCTCCCCCCAAGTCTCCGAGGATGATAATTTGACCTGGCAATGTTGATTTATTATTTTCTTTTTGTACTGGCCATATATATGTTAAGCATATTGCTTGACTTATTTGTCTTTTATCACCACGTGTCTCATGCTGTTGTAAAGAAACCATGATGCAACTGACAGCATAGGTCTGAACAAGCTACCTGGCACACATCCCTATTCCTTGGTGTGTGCAATCAAAGGAGCTCAATCACCATGTTTTGAATTGTTTTGGCCAGTTGAACAAAGTTACCTTTGAATTAAACAAAACCTTAAAATATTGGTTTTCTGAGATACAAAAACACCAAAGAGATAATAATAATAAACCGTAAAGGAACAAGGATCGTTGAGGATGGATAAGATTAACACTGCTTAAAAACAACCAACTTGTTAAATTTAGGCTTACCTTTTAAGATGTTTAAACCATAACATAGCTCCTTTAAGACCAATTTTGCCAAGTTATTTTCACAACTTACTTCAAAAATACATATTTACTGAATTAGTTTCAGCAGACTGCAAAATCTTTGGCTTTTGGTCAGGGCAGACAGAACTGCTCTTGATATGGAAATGTTGATCTTCAGCCAAATATATTTCTTATTAGGACCTCTCACTCAAAAATGTGCTAAAATTATAACTAACCCTATAATTTTTCTTCATTCATGAGCCTGGGAAACGGTGGGATTGGATATTGGATTTAAAAAAACTTTTCAGAAATGTCAAAACAGCACCAAATATTATTTGATAATAAAGTATAACAGGATAAATTTAAAAATAGGAGAACTGTTAAGATTTTGGAATGAATTATTTTCGTTAAATCCAAAGTTTCACTGAATGACCCTTTGGAAACATGGTTACCACAGAAATGTTTAGTCACATGACCAAAATCTTTCATTGCATATGGAAGTATTTAAAGAAAATTTTTTTCCCCAGACTTCTTCAAGTTTTTATTCTGGTCCAGTGTTCCAATCTGGTTGTCAGGCCATCACAATACCTTATAATTCTGAACTGAAGTTTTATCCTCATTTTCATGTTCAAGTCCCAGTATTGACGTTTATGCATTTTGCGGGTCTATTGTTTTGGTTCACATAATAGTGAGGTTTCTGTTGTTTTCCAATGCTCACAGCATGCAGTGCATCTTGGCCAAAACTGGGTCTTCAAACCCTGTCACAGGCTGATGATGAATGGATGAAAATGGATGTATGGAGATAACTGCGACCTTCAATTCTTGTTTCCCAGTTATGTTGGTTTGCCAGACTGCTTAGTTTGTTCGGGCGGGTGTAGGGGGTGTTGGGGGGATAATGTGTCAAACAGTGTTTTACACTGGAAGCTCTACTCTGAAGTCCAAATCCTTACCCTTTTAAATACCATTTTTGACAGAAGCAGTAACCTTTTCTATAAAGTGAAGCCTTGGGGCCGACTGGCTCATAGCTGCCAGAGCTTATCCCGGTTTCTGTAGCATGAAGCGGCTAGGAGTATTTCTACTCTCCCCGGACGGGATGCTAGTCCATCGCAGGTCACTCCACCGCAATTTGTTAGGTTTCCCCAACAATTCGCTGGTACCCATTTATACTCCTGGAGAGAGGCACTGTGAGAGTTAAGTGTCTTGCCCAAAAACACAGCATAGTGTCCCGGCCAGGGTTCGAACCCTGACCGCTTGATCCGGGGACGAGTGCACTGACCATGAGGCCATCTTATATACCTTCCATAAAAGTGGCATCGCTTTCACACACCTACAGTAGGCACACTAAATGCCTTTTTTATAACCTTAAATTGAAACGAGTAACCCCTTAAAAATTTGAATACTTATTTATACTGATCGACTTGTCCATTAAGTCACGGTGCTTGACGGATATTTTTGAAGAGAGCTTTGCATTTCCTACATTTCATTTCATGAAATGCCTACCCTTTACACACCTTAAAGACTAAAAAAGGTACTCTTTTTGGGTGGAGCCTCCTGGTGAGTCCAATACATCTTTTTTTTTTTCTATAAGGATATAATTTATAAGAATATCGAGGCTGAAAGTTGCGAAATGTTAAGAATAGTTTTAGAATAACCCGAGGTTGTGAGATTTTGAAAAGAATATAATTTTGTGTTTAGAAAATTTTTAGATACAATACAGTTACATGTTTTTAACTAAATCGTGTAAATTCTTCCTTTCTCTAAGTGGCAAAACTAGCCAAAAAAAACACAAAAACAGCACTAGCCGTATGTGTGATGTTAATAACATATATTTCGTCAAGAAATTATGTGTATCCCCTCGTTTTATCTTTGTGTATCATATCAGGTTTTATTGCCTGCATGCAGTATGGCTCCAAAATTATTACTTCAACGCCATCAAAATCAGTAAAACGGAAGTGTCATACACCATTATCTAAGAATATTCACAAGAATATTTTCAGCCTAAAATCGGCAGTCAAATAAGAATATTCAGCCTGGGCTGGATAAACAATATTCGTATACATTAAAAAAGAGTGTGTAGGAAGAACCCACCCCATGGTTTTATACTTAGTTTCCTCTCTGTTTAAGCAATTCTGGCCGAGTGCGCTTGGCACTAGTACCTCTAACGCTGTCCAACTCGAGGTATAAATAACTGCTAGCCAAACAGTTTTGGAGTTGTTCAAGTGCCTTTAAAACGATATTGTAGTTCAAGATGACCCCCGCCCCCTTGAAAGGTAAATCCAAACGTGGTCGTTGTTCTTGGTCTTGCCAATATAAAGAGCACGTCCATTCGCGATTCCAATAATACAAAATCTGTGAGGTTCTCCTTTGCCATGTTTATCTTCCAGTAAAGAAGGACTGTTGAAGGAACAGTTTCAAGAATTTTCAAAATCTAAGTCACCAGACCCTTTTTGCAGCTGTAAAACAGCTTAGAAACTGACAGGAGCATGTTTTCAAAGCAGCACACAATATCTTTTTCATAAGCTTCTCTATTGGGCTTTCGGTCTTAATTTGTTTTGCCCATCTTACTTGTCTTGCTAATGGGGACTTTGAGTAGCCATATGTTTCGCACTTTCGCTGTAACATCGTGTGTTGAATCAAGCGGTGTCCATTCAACAAGCTAGATAAACTCGAAATACTTGTTATAAGGACAGTTAGCCTCCATTGTTCCAATTTTGCATAAATCGTAAAACTTCCAAATTACGAAGAAAAAAGACAAACGTTACGTAACAAGCAGTGCCCGACTAAACTAGCAGTGTTAGACAGCTTTAAGAGATCAACCCGATAAAGATAAAATGATCCATCAAATTGAATTCATGTTTGAGCGAATTCTTGCCAAATATCTGTCTCGTTTTTATGAAGTTAATACTTTTTTGTGTGATTTCTGTTGGGCGCTTTGGAATGGAACGCGGCCAAAAGTGACGCCCACCGTTCTAGACAACAACAATCTTCCAACGATTTGCGGTTTTGGCGTAAAGCGCCGATAAATCTATATCAAAGAACTTCCATCTCTAATTACAGTTAAACGCCAATACAAGCTCCAATAATTGTTTGCTCTAAATGCTTTTTTTTATTTGTATCCTTGACTATTGTTTTTCAAATAAACGCAACAACTATTTTCGATCTGTTTCTATATAGTTTTCCGTACAGGCAGTTGTTGAAGAAACGTGCTATTGTTATAATTCGTTCAAATTTACCCTACTGAAATAACTGCTACAGTAGACATGGTACTTTCTTCTGTCAGTGATCTATATGTGCTTCCAATACAAACTTAAAAATACGTGTTGGTATATTTACTAGCACAGGGAAACATGATTTTGTACACCGGCATAGAATTTTTGAAAAGTCTGCAGACTTGTAAAGTGTATCTTCGAAGAGTAAAGGAAATTCGTGTAACGCTGAAAAACAATGCAACATAAGAACGTAACACAGCAAAAACTTGCGAGGAAATGGCGAAAACTAAAAAGCAAATTGTAACAATAATATCTTTCGTAGCCTATATAAGGGGCTGATAAGCACCTCAAGAGTCAATACTCTAATTGCCATGGCAACCCCCAAAAGATATGTCAAATTTGTTAAATTTGTAGATAAACTGAAGGGTGTTTTGTTGAAATCCTTGTAGAGGAACCCCAATTCTCTGTGTACTTCAGGAAGCTATATCATTTAAGTATTTACAACAACCTTTACTATTTCCTTTTAGGTACTTTCAAAAGTCGAGTTTTGATATTCCAGAGGCAAATATTTTTCCAGCTTGAGATCGAGACCTCAGTTTTTCAATATAGAGGCCCAAGCTTATTAGTGTGAGTGGAGTGCAAAAACAACACGGCAGGATGTTTTACCGTTCTTCAAGTCCGGGAAGTTTCACCATGCCGTTAAATGTGTTGCTTGTTGTTATACTCCTGCTTTCATTATTGTGCCGGACGTCATTCGCACAAGGTGAGTAAAAAACGATTAAATTTCGATTTTTGTTGGTGAATGTTAAGGTGTTAGTACCCGCTTACCTAAAAACAGACTTGAAATTCCGTGACTCAATAACGGAATGTTTGTCTTAGAATAATGGAGAACATTGCACTTCAAGATAATTATAAAATTCTCCTCGTTCTCCAACTTGTAATTCGGAAGTCATCTTCAACTGCTTTCTACTGAAAGTCCTCGTGGCAAGAAATTTTTTAAAACTCAATCGAACCCACTCGTTTTCGTCGTCAGTGATATTTTGTCAACGACCTCTGAGAAGTCTCAAGTTTTTTCAGTGGGTATTGATTTTTCCCTTTATGACTGAGATAAACATTTCAGCTACAAAACGCTGATGATCTGTTTAATTGATTTCTTCGTGTGATACATCATTTACAACCGCAATTAAAAATTAAGCTGAGAGGATCGATTAATTTTTTTTTTTTGCGCATCGATGCGTATTTTTGTTTTCCCACGTTTTTTCTCTCGCACGGAGCAATTTCTTATCATCCTGTAATGAACAAATAAAATAGAGTAACACCGTCCCCATTCCACCATCTTAAGTGAAGGATAATGACGATTTAAGATTTTCGATTCAAGTTTACATACTGGATAAAACACGCTATGAATTTGCGTTTCAAAAAATGTTCTCCGCATATTGATGCATAACTCTTTCCGTTATATTGTTTCCGCTTTTCTCGACTTCAAAAACCTCTACGAGTGTTTTTATTAATGACTGAGTATTTGAGATCACTCGAGTTGCTCTGCCCTGAAATCTGTTTTGAAATTCTTGATCATAGTCTTCTTCTCTAATGTAATATTTTGTCCTGTTTTGGGGTATCAGTTGCTGATTAGACTTGAACTAAAATAAAGTGGTTTTTTTTGTACGAATGATTTTTAATTATATTGGTTTCTAATATACAGAATACCGTCTACAATCCACACGTATTCAACCAGAATCCTTTTTAATCAACAGCAAAATCTTAATAACCTTTTCTCGCATCAAGGAAGTTTTTTCAGCTAATTGTGCACTTCTTACAGGTTATATATCATTTTTTATCTGCCTCTCTTAAAATTCTTATCTTTACTCCGCATTATTTAGTAACAATATTAATGGCTATAACATAAAGCGATCGACAATTCATGAATTACTATTTAGTTTAACATATTAGGAATTTCCCAGGCAGTCTACCGAGCACCCATGTAATTCATCATTTGGAGTTTCCAGTCTCGGAACCGACGAAGCTATATCATTTTTAATGTAAATTGTTTCAAAACGTCTCATAATATTTTTTTTTCCTGCTATTTCTTAGTAAAATATGCTATCAAACGTTTCTTGATTAGCGTGCTACCAACTGCAATTACTAGATTACAATCTTTAATAGGAAAGAGATGGCGGTTGGTACCTTTACTTATATAAAAACGTACAGAAAAGTTCTTCAAAAATCTTATAACCTAGCGTACACAATATCGTTGGTACAAAGACAAATATAATATGGCAAGAATATGGCTTTCCCTGTTTCTCATGGGTTTTGTTAGGTTCGCAAGGTATTGTGGTAAAATAGACAGCCGCCATCTTTTTTCCTACGGGGTATTGATAATACACGAAACGAGTATTTGTAGTCTATCACGAATAGGAAACCAGTGGAACCAGTTGAAAAAGTTTTCTGTAGACCTGGTATTGAGTTTTCAGGAATTGAATAAAAACCCTTGGATAATAAATCTCTCTTTTTTAGGCATTTGATTGTCTAGTATCTCGGCATCATTTTGATTACTGCTCATTTGTCTTTGACTTGTCCTACGGGGTCATTGAATACTGCATTACTCAGTTTATTCAGAAATGAAAAATCAAAGAAATCCCGCAGAAATTTTCTATTACAAACAGTGTTTCCCTTGTTTCCAGACGAAATCGGTGAAATGTGTAATTTTTACAGGCTATTTTTTCCGATCTCACTCTTTTGGCCGTGGGAGATTTGGGCTCTACATTAGTGGCGCTCTCTTCAAATAGCGTACGCGTAGTCGTACCTACCCGTAGGTTATCTTCAAACTGAAGCAAACCTTTTAACAATTCTTCACAGCTCCAAATCGCCAACAAAACCACAGAAAATCAAACATGAACAATGTGTAATATTGCTTCATTTCATTATACGAGTCAACAGACATAAATATCGCCTTTGAGAAGTCAGTGGAGGGAAATGGTTAGGAAACCTGGCAAAGTTCTTGGTTGTATGTTTTTGTTGGCTATTTTGGGGGTTGAACCTGCACAAAACCTAGCAAAATACAAAAGGTGGTTGGTTATGTGCTCCTGCAACTAGCCAATGGAAGCATTGCGATTATGTAATTCCTGTACAGTCTATGAGCATAAAACAAAAGATGTGCAGGGTCAAGGCTCTTCCTTGTTTGCTTCTTTGATGTTTACCGGTCTTCCTAACTATTTCCCTTTATTAACTATGTGCCGGCATATCTACCCAATATGTATATATGTGTATATCTATCCATTGTCTTCCATTTTGTTGAATAAGCTTTTTTGTTTTATCATTTACCTGGTGGTGATTGTCCCTCAAGAGAGCTGTTTTATTAACACAATTTTCTGAATGCTCTGACCGGCAGGCCTGACTTTCTTTGAACAAGACTGTCTGGACTCACACAACAACTTTCGAGCACTGCACTCGGCATTTCAAGCCATGACCTGGAATGAACAAATTGCCGAAGGGGCACGAAACTGGTCTCAATTTCTCCTGCAAAACAAGTCGTTACTACACGAGGAGGGCCTGTTAGATCTCGGAGAAAATCTTGGTTTTGTGTTCTCCTCGCCAGCACAGCCAATATGTAGCAATGCATCTGAAACTTCATGCGTGCGGTGCAGCCAAGTAGTTTCAACATGGTACAACGAGGTTTCAAACTACAATTTTGATACGGGATCGCCAATCGATCCAAATAAACAATGGCTGAATTTTACTCAGGTGGTTTGGCGAAGTTCTACTGAGCTAGGTGTGGGTGTGGCCTCTGGAGGCGGATATCACTATGTTGTGGCTCGTTACAAGTCACGAGGGAATTTGGCAGGAAGGTTTGCCAGAAATGTACCACGCGTCCTGCCAACAGGTTTGTAAACAAAATTTCTTGCAAATTGGAAACATTTACGAGGATTGGATCGAGCTACATAAAAAACAACTAGATATGCACTCGAGCTTGCTTGCTGAAAACAAAATATATAACATAGATATGGAATATATGTGATTGTGTTGTAATGATGTACGTTTCGCCAAGGATTCATACCTTCCTTCCATCAGACACTACGACAAGTCCACCGGAAACAATAACAGGTCCAACAGACATTACAACAGGTCCGCCAGATATCACAACGGGACTGCCAAACACTACAGCAGGTCCACCAGACAGAATAACTAGTCCACTAGACATTACAACGGGTCCACCAGAGACTACCGTAAGTCCACAAGACACTACATCGAGTCCACCAGATACGACACCAGGTCTTCCAGATTCTACAACAGGTCCGCCAGACACCACGACAGGTCGGTCAGACATCAAAACAGGCCCGCCAGACATCACAACAGGTCCGCCAGACATCACAACAGGTCCGCCAGACATCACAACAGGCCCACAAGACCTCACAGCAGGTCCGCCAGATATCACAACAGGTCCGCCAGACATGACAACGGGTCCGCCAGACATGACAACAGGCCCACAAGACATCACAAGAGATCCACCAGACATCGCAACAGGTCCGCCAGACATCACAACAGGTCCGTCAGGTATCACAACAGGTCCGCCAGATATCACAACAGGTCCACCAGACATCACAACAGGTCCGCCAGACATCACAACAGGTCCATCAGACTTCACAACAGGTGCACCAGACATCACAACAGGTCCGCCAGACATCACAACAGGTCCGCCAGACATCACAACAGGTCCGCCAGACATCACAACAGGTCCATCAGACTTCACAACAGGTGCACCAGACATCACAACAGGTCCACCAGACATCACAACAGGTCCGTCAGACATTACGACAGGTCCGTCAGCTTCTCCTCACGTTATGTATACAGTTGTATCTTGTGGATTTGGTGTGGGGATAACTTTTTTTTAAGGCTTAATAAATTTCAAGGCAGCAACCATAAGTTGAGATGTAATTTCATTAAATTGTTAAATTGTTACTAATTATATTGTTTTTTTGCTACAGACCCACCGTCTACAACAACGGTTCCTCCAGCTATAACAACAGGTCTTCCATCCACAGCGACAGGTCTTCCATTTACAACACCAGATCTTCCATCTACAACACCTATACCAGGTAAATCAATGAATATGTCAGGTACTGCAGCGGCCATATCGGATAGTAATTAAAACAGCTATTTGTTACTGCTTTGCAACGTGCAACAGTAGGCGTTCTAGGTACAAGTTATCATAACAATTAACTGTTAGATTATGAGCTCGAGATTTCTATGAGGTGATAGTTGATGAGGCCGAAGGCCGAAT
Source organism: Orbicella franksi (assembly GCF_964199315.1). Lineage (NCBI taxonomy): Eukaryota > Metazoa > Cnidaria > Anthozoa > Scleractinia > Merulinidae > Orbicella > Orbicella franksi. Next base: position 26,028,960 of record NC_138148.1, on the reverse strand, counting down.
CAACTATCGTCTCATAGAAATCGAGAGCGAATCAGATTGCAGCATTTGCATTAGTATACTAGTAGAATTATACTAACTTGTTTTGTGCCACGCGAGTTCTTACCGACCTTAACGGATAAATATTTGGCAAACGAACTTTTCGAATCTACAGCACACCCCTAAATTTGATTTTTGAATTGCATAACGATTACGTCAGATAGACAGGCAGATTAGACAGGCGGGGTAGATGTAGATAGGAAGATAGATAAACAGACAAATAGATTGCTAGAAACCGTTCTAGTTACAGAATGTTTTAAGCTAACACGAAAATTACAAATTAAAAATACACAAAGCTTTATATCAGGTAATAACAAAGTTGAAATATATGATATATGGCCATGAAGACTAAAAAAGGTCTTTTTATCATCCGTATCGTATCCGTGGCCCTCCTCACTACTGTGTGCTTGTGCTTATGCTTGTGTTGTGGGCCTTTTCGCTACCGCGATACCGTTATGCTCATGTTTGTGCTAATGTCCGTCGTAGTGAATAGCAGGCTGAATACTTCATCGAGATCAGGGAGTCTCAACTCGATTTGATACACGTCACCCTTTTCGATCCGTCACTACCCTGCTATTAACATTACGGAGACTGCAGGCACTTCCAGAGGACAATTTTGCCAACACCCCGCATTACGACGAATTTACTCATTTCCGTAGCATTTCAATGATGTGATGATTTTTATTGGCTTGTACTGTAACACGATAATGATACAGCGAGGAGATATCAGATGCTGATCAGTACCACCAATGAAAAGTTTTAACTTTTCATTTGTAGAGGTTTCATTCAACTTTAAAATAGACCAATAAAAGAAAACCATATATCGTTTAAAGCTTTTACATAAGCAAAATATTCAGTAGGACAAACACAAATTGAACGGCTGCAGCTCGTGTTCAAAGTGGGATTGTTTGACGATAACAGTAAAAATGTAAATTGAGGAAGGAAAATAATGATTAAAATAAAGATTGGAAAATAAAGATATTTCTTTAAAACTTTGGGTACTTGGTAAAGTGAACTATCAATCATAGAAAGCTTTTGAAATTTGGTGCATTAACCTCCCACTCGATAAATCCGCTTTGTCTATTTAAGAATTTAATCATGTAGACCAATTTGATAAAAACATGTTAACATTGTGCATGGTAAATTCTCTTCCCAGCAGGCCTGTCATTCTTTGAACAAGATTGTCTGGATTCACACAATAACTTAAGGTCATTGCATGGCGGAGTTGGACCCTTGACCTGGAACAACGGAATTGCCGATGGGGCGCGATCTTGGGCGCAATTTCTTCTACAGAACCAAACTTTAGAAAACGAAGTCAACGTCTTAAACAACCAAAACCTGGGAGAAAATCTTGGCCTTTTGTCCTTCTCACCAGCACAACCAATATGTAGCAATGCATCAGAAACTTCATGCGTGCGCTGCAGTGACATGGTGACCATTTGGTACAACGAGATATCGAACTACGATTTTGATACCGGGAGAGCAATAAATTCAAGCCGACCGTGGCTAAATTTTACACAGGTGATTTGGAGAAGTTCCACGGAGCTCGGAGTGGGAGTGGCTTCTGGAGGTGGAAGTCACTATATTGTGGCACGATACAAATCAAGAGGGAATGTGGATGGACGTTTCGACAGAAACGTTCCTCGACCTCTGCCAACAAGTTTGTATACAAACATATTTGTGTCAATCAAGGGATCATCATTTATAACTGATTGAATTTTTGTGTCTGTGTATGTTTGTGTGAAAAACGCGCCGTTTTTTGGATCCCATTTCCTATTTACAATCTAAGTAGATTCTTCTTCAGTTTTATCTCGATGCCATTTTAACGTACGTCAACTTAAATATAATTGTAATGTTATTGTTTTTATTCCTAGGGAGCCGCCAGACTCGAAGGCCAGACTCGATCACCTAATTGTAATTCTAGTCTCGCTTTTCAGTACATGTATCAGTTGTAGCTAGTTTTTCTTTTATTTTGTCATGTACACCTACTCGAATCCGTATGGTGACTCGTTTACAACTTGTAATATGTCTGCTGTCTCTTGAAGGTACACGTGAAAGAGTGTATACAGTTACAAAGCAACGACTGCCAGTGTATTTGCAGATCCAGTCTGCACTGCAGAAGAAATTGAAAACGATATTCATCGACATGTTTAATCAGGCTTTATCTTATTTGTAGGCCCGCCGTCCACAGCGAACCCACCAGACACCACAACAGGTCCGCCAGACATCACAACAGGTCCACCAGACGTTACAACCGGCCCATCAGACATCACAACAGGTCCGCTAGATACCACAGTAAGTCTGCTGAACACTACAACAGGTCCGGCAGACATCACAACAGGTCCACCAGACACCACAGTAAGTCTGCTGAACACTACAACAGGTCCGGCAGAGATCACAACGGGTCCACCAGACGTTACAACCGGCCCATCAGACATCACAACAGGTCTGCCAGACACCACAGTAAGTCTGCCGAACACTACAACAGGTCCGGCAGACATCACAACAGGTCCACCAGACGTTACAACCGGCCCATCAGACATCACAACAGGTCTGCCAGACACCACAGTAAGTCTGCTGAACACTTCAACAGGTCCGGCAGACATCACAACAGGTCCACCAGACGTTACAACCGGCCCATCAGACATCACAACAGGTCCACCAGACACCACAGTAAGTCTGCCGAACACTACAACAGGTCCGCCAGACACCACTACAGGTCCACCGAACACTACAGTAGGTCAACCAGATATCACAACAGGTCAACCAGATATCTCAACAGGCCAACCAGATATCACAACAGGCCAACCAGATATCACAACGGGTCAACCAGTTATCACAACAGGCCAACCAGATATCACAACGGGTCAACCAGATATCACAACAGGCCAACCAGTCAACACGACGGGTCAGCCAGATATTACAACAGGTCCGCCAGATACTACTGTAGTTCCACCTACAACGCCACCATTTTGTTTGTCAAATCGACAACCTGCTTCTCAAGAGGAGATTACAAATTCAGTTTCACTGGTCATTCTGAATATTACTATTCCAGAGGTTTGTTTCTTTCAAAAGTCGTAACTTTTATCTCTATTGCATTGTTTAATTAAGAAATTAAAAGAGTGTTTCATAGTTTATTTGGAATTGCCTCAAACTGATCTTCGCTTAATCCTTTGCCTGATCATCTTCGAGTTTTTCCGGAAAGGGCTTTTAGAAAGTCTACCACATATTTCTATTTACATATTCTTGTGTACCTATGTACATTTGAATTGTTAGCCATAAATTTACAAGAATGACTTAGCAAGGAATGACCTTTGTCAGGTATTTGGTTCCTGATCAGCCCCGTCTGATATATTTTCCAAATAAAAGATTTAGCACATGTACCTCGACCGTACCTCTTGTGGGTTAAAAAAGGTCTGGTATCTTTTGAGGGATGTTTTCAGATCTTTTGTCAAGAACCCAAGGATTTTATTTGAGAATGAAGGCTGTTTAAAGTAAAGATATTTTTAAAATCACAATTCCCAACATATTGTTGCGAAATGCCTAACTTTCTTTCGCAAATAGTTGGTTACGATTGTTAAGTATCATAAGGCATCACAAGCGTAACTGCAACAATTCTTTATCCGATAAATAAGAACCATCGTCTCATTTTTTCAGTGGTGTGCCATAGAAGAAAACTTTACAGAGGCATTTGCCACAAGTACTGCAAAATTCTGCAACACAACAGGATCATGTCCTGTGGAGTAAGTTAGAGCAAACATTTTTTTTATTTGAACTCTCAATTTTCTGTATGCATTTTCACAATGTACATGCTGGACACGAGAGAGCCCGCGTACATTTATAATTACCTGTAAAAGGTGTCAAAACTAAAAGATTCATTTTAATAGATGTTTCACCGGCAGCGTTACTTGTTATCATTATCACAAAGTGCAAAGAAAAGATTCTAGGATACAAATTTGCAGTATTCTTGAATTTAAAGTGACTGGTTACCGTCTACCGCTCTTGTGCTTCGATGCATAGATAATACCACGGTATCAAATGAATTCCCAATCACTAGAGAACAAATTAACAGTTGAACCTGTCTAAGATACCCTCTACTTTTTATTTTAAGTGCTTGTAAATTAAAACTGAACGAGTTCTTTCACCCCCACTTTTTATTATGTCCAAAGGGGTTTCCTCTCCACCTTAAATTTTCAAAATGTTCTCTTAACTAACCTTTAAATATTGCTGTAAATAATAAACAAAATCTGCTGAATAATATAACTAATTGCTTTCATTTTCCTTGGTTTTAAGACCGGATGTGGTGGTCGTGATACTTCCTGAATATCCCAAAGTTAACAGTCCCCTGGAGGTCAGGTTCTTCATCCGTCTACGGACCGCCATGAATACGTCTTTTACCCTCCGTAAACAAGAGCTCAATACGATTTTGGAATCTTTCCTGCGAAACATAAGTGACACGTTTGGTATAGAATTTACAGGTAATATTCATACTGTTGCAAAATACTCCCTAGTTGAATGTGCCCGAATACGTTTTCCTAAACGGGAGTTTTAGACTTTTTTGTAATCAATTCTTGGGATGTGTTTTCTTTACGTATTCTCAGGCTACTAAACGTACAGGGAAACTCTTCAAGCTTAAGTGCCTAATACAACGTTTTCCCAAATACATTCTTGACAACATACTATCTAGAGAGTTCAATTGGAATGCGGGAATCAAAGGAGGGACGCATTTTGGAATCTAGTTGCTTCTGTGTACAATCTAAGGGCATAGAGCTATTCCACTTGAAACATGTTCAAGACACATTCAAAAGCTTTCTTCTCCTTCTATCTTTTTAATTTCTTACAGTCAATGGTAACTTCACTAACTGGGGTCCCTGGGGACCTTGTAGTGCTTCTTGTGCGGGTGGTGTTGAAATGCGATCTCGAAACTGCACCAATCCACCGCCGATTAACAATGGCGCTGACTGCCAAGGACCTCGAAACGAAACCAGGCAATGTAATGTTCAGCCTTGCCCAGGTAAAAGGTTTATTTTTTGATAAATGTGGGATGGAATAAATGGTGTAAAAAGCGTATTTAACTTTGGTCGTTGCATATTCTTGCATTTTTGTCCGGCCGGCCACCCATCCGTCCGTCTGTCTGTTTGTTTGTCCATGCAGTCATCCACTTCAGCTACCTTCCCCAACCACCGACCCACTAAGCCAGCCAGCCAGCTACGAGAGCAAAAAATACGCTAATTAGAGTCATGGTATAGTGTTATAGTGTTCTCCGCGTCGGCAATGAAGTAGCCAGCATTTTAAGTTTTAGTTTATGGGGCTGCTTAAAAAAGGCAAAAAAAAAAAAAAAACAAAAAAAAAAAAACAAAAAAAAATAAGAAGAACGACAAGAACAACAACAAAAATCATGACCTTGGATTCTTACATGCGCTGGCCTTTGTCGTCAGCTAAATCTCGGTCTTGAAACTTTCTTGAGGAAATGGTTGCTGGAAATCAAGGAGTCTAACAGGTAACATATTTGAACGCTTTTGACGGCTAACTAATGTTTGGCACGGCGAATGCGACCCTTAATACCACGATTATCTCTTGCGTGAGGCGGGACGAAAGTTTGGTGACCAGAGTTTAACGTTCAACTTGTGTTGTTGTCACGGGCGACTGACTCAGTTCCCAGTGGCAACTTGTCGGCCCTTGATGAATTAGCAGCAAAGCGTGCGAAATTGCAGGCAACGATATTGTTACCATTGTTACCATTTCACTGCTTTATAACAAGAGAACCTCTCGTGAAGAACCCCATTAAGCTTGCTACCACTGTTGTTGCTGTTGTTCGAATACAACATGCGTCGACTCTCGAGTTTTGAGAATTTCATGTCACTCTATATTGCAATTCTTTCCAAGCGTGTACCCCACCTGCAACTTTCCTCACTGGATCCACTGGAATATTTTCTGGACCAAATTTTCCAAACAATTTCCCAGCATTTGTTCCTGGCATTTCACTGGTATTTTGTATTGCTGGCTGAAGAGTTGTTAAGCCAAGTGAGCAATTGTGAATTCAAAACTCAAAGTGACCGTAGTAGTATCAGAAAACAAGTAGTCACCTAATGATAGGAGTGAAACCCACAAAGCTCAAAACCCACAAAGAGTGGATTCGACGAAGGAGTTGGTGCTCCAACTCATTCCTCTTTTATTTCATCCACCACTTCATCTTCCAGTCATTTAGCCACTTAGTCACCACCTCCCTGTCACCATCACCACCACTAAAAATTCGTCTACCCATCCATCCTCAGTCTGTTTGTCCATCCTCCCCTACCCCAATCTATATACGACGAATCATCGCTTAATTTGCGTCTGTTCCACAGTTACAACATCGCCTCCGTCACCGAACGTCACCACGTCAGCAACTCCACCCCCCTGCGTTTTACCAACTCGCAGAACTCCAACACAAGACGAGATCAACAATGCTATCACTATCATCATTGTAAATTTCACTATACCACAGGTGTGTACCGTATTTCTATAAAGATCTGTACAACTTCTACGGTGACTAGCGTAATAGCGTAATCAAGCAGACCTGTCTCTACATGTACTCAATTTCTCCTTATTCAAGATAGTTCCCGAAAAAGGAGGGGCTGAGGAGGTAAATCCCAGTTATAAATCCCATTTCCTGGCTCAAATTTTGCCCAAGGCCTATTTCTTGACCCACTTTTTGCTCAAATCCCAGCCACATTCCTATTTTTTGTTTGATTCCCAGTCCTAGTGACCCAAATCCTATTTTTCGCCTCAAAAATAGGCAAAGCCCAATTCCCAAACTGCCCCTTCAGGACCCGCTTCAAGAGGCGAGAGAGAGTTTACACGAGAAATTCAGTACTGTTGACACAGCTCTATAGAGACGCGTCTCATGTCTCTGATTGGTGGTAACTTTTGCGCGACATTTCAAAATCGAACAACAAGCAATCAGGGGCACAACAAGGTCCCCTGGCTCTCGCAAGGGAAAGGAATTGAGGGTGTAAAAGCTTTAAAGATGCTCGTTTAAGTTAAGAGAGAGATTGAGGATTAAAAATATGATAGTTCTTTTATACGCTTTTGGGGGTATGGACGACAAAAGTCGTTTTGCGCGTTCAAGGCAGAATTTACATTTTATGAGAAACGCATAACGCACGTCAAAAGTAAAACAGAACCAGAAATAAACTGGGTCAAATGAGATAAAATATCTCTAATAGGGCCGCGGACATGTAGATCGAGGTAATGTGTTTGACAGATTGCTTGTCTCTATTTATTCTTTGAAGTACAGTTACAATTTTGTTCAGCAACTCTTTAAGCACGAGTTAATTCTAGCAAATTTGTCTCAAAAGAACCATGCAGTTGCGTATTCATCCAGCCAACCTTTTCCATATTAAAGTTGTTCCGGTGTGAGGATTGTTAAAAAGAGAATTTTGAAAAGTGTGTAAAAACATTATATTTTCTTGTCTCAGTTACCTTTGTTCAGGGCCGTAAGTAAGTCTTATTTCATATTCTGCAGTGTTTCATCTAATTTTTCTTTTTTTTTTTTATCTAGCCAGATGGATCATTAAATCGTAAAATCAATAATGTATTAGATAAATAGATTTAAATTGTATATTTTTATGATTTATATTTCTTATAGTGGTGCTTGATAGAACCCGAATTTAAACAGCGACTTGCCAATTTTGTCACCGACTTCTGCAATGCTGATATTGGACGCTGTGCCAACAGGTACGATCTACTTAGATCTTCACTTAACTTTGTTTTTCCCGTTAAGGGAGCACTGACAGTCCCTTTCTTTCTGTCATCAGATCCTTACCATCTGATCCGGATCTAATCAACATCCTTCCGGGATTTCCCATTCAAAACAGTCCTTTGCAGCTCAAATTTTATGTGCGACTGAAAGCTGGGAGAGATCAGCATGTTACAATAGATTACGACGTGACAGAGTCAATATTTCAAGCTTTCGCTCGAAACTTAAGCGACACGTTTGGCGTAGAATTCACAGGTGCGTGAAACGTCTTTAATTGAACTTGATCTTTGTTGTACTGTCTATGGTTGGTTGTAAAACTAACCTGAAAGCAATTAATCATTATGGCAAGTCATAACCTTACGGCCGCACACAATACAATAAAACAATAGCAATTCCAAGTAGATACACAGCGCCAACTGAAGAAAAAACGCTCGTGATTAAGTCACAGTTTGGTTTCGCATCTGATTGGTGGAGAGAGAGTGACTCGAGGTTTTGAACCAGTTAAGAAAAATTAATGCAATTTCAGATTTCTTTGGGTGCTCAAGTGCAAACCACTTTACCTGACTAAGGGCTGCTTTACTTACTATACTAGCGACGGAGCGGCATTCCATCGAACTCTAACTGGAGCAAGAGTCTCAATTGACTACAACTGACAATCATAACCGAAAGGATCAGAATGCTCCAATCATTACGTATCGGAGCCTCTAAATGCCATTTGCATCCTCTGAACACTGTCTATATTTGCGTTTACTCTTTTCCTTTTTTGATAATAGCCGATGGGAACTTCACGAACTGGGGTCCCTGGGGACCTTGCAGTGTTTCTTGTGCGGGTGGTGTTCAAATGCGATCTCGTAACTGCACCAACCCACCGCCGATCAACAATGGCGCTGATTGCCAAGGACCTCGCGACGAAACGCAGCCTTGCAACGCACAGCCTTGCCCAGGTACAGTATCAGTCTATAATGAGGACGTACCTAAAAGAAACAACTTTCGAAAGGAGTTTTATTTACCAACGAAAGACCCACTCGGAAATTAGACACTGTACATGATTGAGCAAGGGTTGTTAAAGGAGACCATGAACGATACCAACAAACTTGAGAATTATGTACTTATTTGCATTCTTAGCTGTAATGCATTACATTGCATAGTATTACAGTGCAGTGAAGTAGAGTGCATTGCACTGCAGTGTAGTGCATTGTAGCATAGCGTAGTATTGTCGTCGTGTCGTCTCGTGTAGAGTAGGACAATGATGTATAATGTTTTTTTAGCGCAGCGTAATGCCGGGTAATGTGATGCAATGTGGTGTGTTTTGCTATCTAATGTAATGTATTGTAGCCTAGAATGATCTTGCGTGACATAGCGTGGCGCAGTCAGTGTAGAGTATTGTGTGGTAATGTAGAGGACTGCAGTGTGTTGTATGTGATGTCCGAGTGTAGCTTGGGGTGATGTAGTGTGTAGTATAAGGTAGTATGCTGTGTTGTGCTGTGCTGTAGTGCCGAGACTTTGTGTTGTATTGGTTGTTGAAATTTTGGTTTGTTTCTGTCATGTCGGTTTTCAGTTGATGGTAACTATACTCAGTGGACTAATTGGACTCAATGCAGTGCAACGTGCGGTAATGGCATTCAGACGCGTTACCGATCCTGCATCAATCCCCCACCGTCCAACGGTGGCCGTGACTGCGAGGGCCCTAGAAATATGACGCAACCGTGCTTCATACAACCATGTATCCGTAAGTCCATATATCGTCATTAAATTATGCTTAACGTATTCAGGAGTTTCTAATAACACTGTTAAGTTATGATCTGTCTGACATAATTTGTTAGTACTGTAGATGATACGTTTATGGGTTTCTGACCCAATCACAAGGTGTAAACGACCCCTTCAAATGTCTACGAGTGATTGTAAACTTGGCTTTGCCTCGTCGACTATTCGCTCATAGAAAACTTGGGCTCGTAGTCTGATTATAAAAAAAATTACGAAACTTACCTTAGTTATAATTGAGAATTTTAAGAGAGTCCAAATTGATTTGGTTGTCCATCTATACTTCACCAGATTTTATTTTGTTCTAAATTGTTGTTAAGGAATACGGCTCGTGTTTTCTAAGTTTCCTTCCTTGTTCTCAAATGCCTGCCGTGTTTTATGAAAGCTTAATAGATGGTTCAGGCTTCTTTATAGACCGGTTTTCACTCAAGTGTCGAAGGTAACAATTCGCATTTGTTTTGGTTGTGTATTATTACGCTTAGCCGATAGGTTAGAAAACATTGTGCAAATTTGTCATCCAATCAGAAGTAAAACTAAAACTAATCGTGATTCGCTCGCACACGTTCCCGCGCTTTCCGTCAGCCACATGTATTTGCTCGGAGTTTTGATTGGTTCACTTGATAGTCGCTGTTCTTGTGATTGGCCATAGTCATGACTTTGGTTTTTGGTCTCGCGTCTTCAACTGAAAACTGCTTTATGCTTTACGAAATTGATTTATACGCGCGTACGAAACAATAAAACAAGGGACCCTTTCCATTTAACTAAAAGAATTCCGAAAATTTCGAAACGGGGAGAAAAGGTACAGAGATTTACAGGGAGAATTTCCAGAAAATCTGAAATTGGTGAATTTCAAAAAGCCAACATTTAAGCCGAAATTTCTGGAAATTTCGGGAAGAAAATCAAATGGAAAGGAAATTCCCGGCATGAAATTTCCGAAAATTTGGGTGTACCTCGCGAGTAGGCTTTGGTAGATTGTGCTAGCATAATTTTTAGCATAATTTAGAAAAACGAGCATAATTTAAAGCTTTTATTTCAGTTTAGCACTGCTAGCATAATCCGAGCTTTTATGCCTTGAAAACAAAAAAAACCCCATCATAGTTCTAGAATAATTCAGTTTGTACTTTACTTCTGTATTGTTATTGGAAAATATCGAGGTCTGGAAGACTCTAGCTAGGTCACCCCGTACATATCTGAGAGGCTGAGACTCTCCTCAGGCCATCACGCTTATGGCTCGGCGGCTCGGCCCCTCAGGCCTTAGATCAAAGATGGCGTCGTCCTCGAGTACATCCACTGATTCCACTCCCAGCACTTCCAGCACTCCCAGTGCCGTACCGAGAGCTTCAATCTCTAGACTCTGCAGCCGCTGAACGAGTATTCTCTATTCTTAACTCATCGTTCAATGATTCACAAGAGCATGCTCTCGTGGACTATTTACAGGCTTGTGTAATGCTTCAGTACAATAACCGATAACAGAGAGATTAACAACATGCATAGTTGTCTTTATACTAAACTGAGGGCTTTGCCTGGATGGCGTCTAAAACAAGTATATACAAGTAACTTTCTGACCCGGATTCAGAACCCAGAAATGGTTGATTTGGATATCATTTGGCTTTTCGAGGTGCGCACATGCGTATTTGCCATGCTGAAGACTGTAAGACGGGAAGGTGGACTGTCTGAATGTTCATTAAAGTCAAAATTGATAGAGTTAAGCTACTGGCGATCTTTATTTTCCTTAAAATCCAAGTAGCATAACTTCGGTGACAGAGAGCATAATTTTCAGAAAGTAGCATAATTTTGGCATAATTTCTAAAAAATATGAGCACTGCTAAAAGCATAATAAGCTTTTTTTTCGAGCACAATCTACCAAAGCCTACTCGCGAGGTTGTCCTCTTTTCCGAAAATTCCGGAAAATACTGTTCCATTCGTTATTTAAAATTTCCGAAAATTCAAACAAGGATTTTTTATTGAATGAAAATCGCTCGCGCTCTTTATGCCGGTTTAATACTCTGATAAAACATAAGGTTTAGCCAATTTGAGTACGCGCAGAATTCAAGCTGTTTCTTTCCTATCTTACAGCTCGGCTTTATGCTTATGGTGCAAAAGTTGGAGATGCACAATTGAGTCGCTCCAACGCGTACATCTCTCAGTGTCTACGAATTAATATTCCTGGTCAAGGATTGCCATTCTTTATACGAGAACACAAGACGGTTTTCGTAAGTAACTTGCTTGTTTACTAAACTTAATAGAGTGTTTTCACATGACGTCATGGCAGCTATATTGGTGTCCCAAAACAATGAAACGGAGGCCATATTGGTGCACCAAACCACTCCTGTGGGAATTGAGCTCTTTTCTTATGTTAAAACTTTCTTTTATTCCAATAATTTTTTGCTGCTGACCTCGTGAGTAGAAACCCTCTATACGTTTTCTTTCACGTACATGCTAAAATTCGATAGTATTTATAAAATATTTTAATCTAGATTAAAAATGTAATATTTTTCAGTTAACCTTCAGCATTTTACTGATATCGTTTTACTGATATATTTTATGGCTGTATTCTTGAGTAACGAAGCCTATTTTATTCTTGATCACGAGTAACGAAGCCTATTTCTTTTTTTGAATTTAACTGGTCCTTCATTTTTGAAGCATTTTTGAACGTTCTGTAATACTAGCCCAAAGTATATTTTCGGAGACTTCGACCAAAATACTTAAACCAAGATTTTTTATGTCGATAAGTTTTAACTATCCGCTTGAGTTCAACCTCGTTCCCAGGGAAAGGACAAGCCCTGAGAGCGTGGTTAGCTGACGTTTTCGAGGTGACAAGGAGTTAGCGCCCGTAACGTCTGAATTTCAAGTTTTCGGCAGCGGTAATTTACCGCAAGTATTCAAGTCACCTGAGTACGGACGCAGTCGAAGGTATTCACAAGAAGTACAGCTTTATTCTTCAAATGGCGGGTTCCACGTTGTCTTTGAAAGCCCTGGCCAGAAAGACTCTCAAGTAGTCGCATGTAGTCGCAAGTTGAAAACTTGGGTAGAGACTTGCGTTGGGTGACCAAAAGGACTCGCAAGTCTGCTCTCAAGTGCACACAAGCCGCAACAAAAAAAAAAAAAAAAAAAAAAAAAAACATTTCAAGGCTACGGGTTTAGTCCCGCGCGGCCAATATCCTGTATTTCATTAGCTAATAGGTTGCTATAAAAATGAAGAGACGCCGCTCAACTTGCTTTGACTTTCAGTTGGGTGGCCAAAGGGTTTCATTCGACTTGCGTGCAAATCTGATATCGGCAAAAGTGATTGCAAGTCATGGCAAGTGCACGCTACGCCTGGCCAAACGGAGTCCCAAGTGCACCCAAGTTTTCAACTTGCGTCTAGTCTACTTGCAGGTCCGTTTGTCCAGGGCTTTTATATAAACTTACCTGTTTTGATTTTGAAGTTTGTTTTCATCATCAAGTCAATCCAATGTTCATGTCCTATGATTGATTCGTAGATTTGTCGGAATGGACTGCTAAGGTTCGTCAGCCCCAACGTTGTCAGATGGCCTGAGCGTTTCCCTGGTTTCAGGCCAGGTTATTTCAGATTTGGACGCATGTACATCCTAGCACCATACTGGTCATACATCAGTCACTCTCCATTTAGACTGCCGGATCACAGAAACGGATCGAAGGTTTATTACCAGGTCTACGCCAAGACCTTCTTAGGCGATGTGACGTCCAACCATGCTAGAGAAGTCTTTGATCGAGCAAACAGTGACGTAAAACGCTATCAAACAAATCCCAGAACTCCAAACTTTAACGCGACCTGGGCGTTGAAAGTGACATGGGTTCGACTATACCCCATTACATACCCCTTCATAAATGCGGTAGGTTTGACAGGCGGGAAGTGACATAAATACAATCATTTCTCGCTTAGGCAGGCACTCGCGGAACCTGCTCCGGGGCGGGGGTACTCCTGGAAAAATCGTGTGGGCGGGGGTGTGCGGTCTCCTTCCACAAACGCTTACCCTATTTAAGACCAAACTCTGTGATTTCCCCTACCCTGTTTGTGACCTGACCAAAAATTTGATATCCTATTGACGACCCGATCGTTAAATCCATGCCCCGTTTCAGACCTGTCTTGTAATTAGCTACCTACTTCAGACCGATGTTAAAGGCAATGTGAAGGCTTTTGTTGACGGTCTCAAAATGGCCAAAATCGATACCCTATTTCTGATCAAAACGGCTAAAAAAACCATACCCTTTCGGGCCGCACATACCTATATAGCCCATATAAGGGAGTACCTCCACCGGGACCTGCTCTAACTACCTGCCTTCGAGAGGTGTCTGTCTTTAAAAGAAAGTTCAGTCACAGAAAATACAAGTGAAATTTGGCCACGACCAGTAAACCATATTTACCTTTTGCGAGATGTCCGTTTTCTGAATTGGTGTCCGAGAAAAGAGCTCCCATTTAACGAGCTCGGGAATAATAAACTGATAAGCTTTGTAATCCGGTTGATTTTACTTTCTTTTCACATCAATATCAAGTTCTAATTTCACGTGTGTGTTAATTTTGATTTCTAGTTGCATTTTAAATACTGTAGCATCTTTAACATTTTGGACCTCGTCCACACTACGCCGGAGGAATTTAAAAACGCAAAAAAAAAAAAAAATCACCTGTCATGTTGGATTTGTGTTTCAGGAAAACTCGGCCGGTGAAATCACATGATTATCGTGACGTCATCGTTTTCAGAAGCTCTGTTTTCAAATTTTTTTCCGTCCGAACGAAAATGGAAAGCCGGCGTTTCGTTTTCAGCTTCTTCCCGTTTGAAGAGCGCCTTTTTTAAAAGCTCTGTTTTTGTGACGGATAATTGTGGACGGTAGGCCTAACTGTGGGAATAAAGCTGCGTTGCTGCCTGGGTCTATTCTCACTGCATATAATTATTAGCACATCTCGGAACTTGATTTAATCCCTCAAATTCCACCATGCTTTTATGCCCCAGGGCTGGCATGATACTTTGCGGTCTCGTCGTTTTAATTCTCGGGTTTTGCTCGATTACTGTCATTTTGTCGGCGTTCCGGCGAGGAAGCTTTTGTCGCCTCAGCCTCCTCCCCTGGTGCCGGTTGTAGGTGCTACCCTCATTTCTCGCTGCATACGCCTAATTGCAATAACGTTGTCATAGAAAAAAGCAAAAAGCCAAATAGAAATTAACTGGGGAAATTTAAATTTCCATTGTTCTTAGATACTGTAGATGAATGAAAAATACATTTTTCATTCATGTCATTCATGTACATTATATTTTCATTCATGTACAGTATCTGAAAACAATGGAAATTTGGCTAATTAATTCCTATTTGGCTTTTTGCTTGTTGCTTTTTTCTATGACAACGTTATTGCAATTAGGTGTACCTTAGCTGCCATAGTAGTCGCAGATTTTTCCCATAACTTAGTTTACCGCGATGTGATAATAGGTATGCAGTGAGAATAAATTACTGCGTTGTATAATGTGTAACTTTCAGCTTGGTTTAAACTTTCTTGACTTCCCTCAGTGCAAGCAAGTTTCTTGCATTACTCTTGTTATGTTTTAAGTCATTTAAAAATTTATTTTACAGAATATAGAGTAGCTATACCTAACGTGATAAGCTAATTATCAATTTGAAGTTGATGGAGGCAGTGAGTTTGTGAAGCATTTAAAAGTGTCATCCCTTCGTCAGAGTAGAAACTGAAAAACTTGTCTCTTCAGGTCAACACGTTCCAGATTGTCCTGGTAACCGACGGTCAACATTCTTTCGCGTTGTTCAATTATCCTGAAAATGGAATTGAGTGGGCTGCATCAACAGGGCAGTAAGTATGAATAAGACATCTTTAGGAAAGTAAATGGTTAGGAAAAATTTGGCGTGGTAGCTACAATAGGCCATTTTACTATTGTGTGCGCAATTGCCTGGCCTATGAATGCAAGCGAGGCTGGAGGTGTCCTTGCCTTGAGACAAACTTCTCTGCTTTACTCATTTAATGCAAACTAGTTAGCATTAGAACAGCTTGATTTACAAAACAAAAGCAGTGAGGTCTGTATCATTCAAAACAAGGTCACCTCCAGCCTCGCTGCCATTGAAAGGCCGGGCCACTGAGCAAACAACTGCAGAATGGTCTATTCTCAGTACGCAAAAGAAACCACGATGGGATTAATTAAGCATACCAGTTTCCAGACTAATTACAATATCTTAATCTTAGCCCATAGTTTAAAGCAGGTGGGCCACTTAACTGCATAGGAACTGCACTGCTTGCTTAAATGTTATATTCAAGTATAAAGTAAATCAACTTTTGTATAGAAACAAGTTCTCTTGAATCCTGGCTCGCAACATGTGCTTGCTTTTTGTCTACGAGAACTACTGTACATCTTGAGAGTTTAAATGTTGATATGTCTATACTCATTTAAATCAAATCTCTCTCTCTTTTTTCACATTTTTATTTCCATTCAACGGCTTACCTCAATTTGTAAAAAAAATAGGCTAAATATTAATAAATGGCTACTAAGTTTACATCAGTAGCTTATGTTATACTACAAGTGACAAAAAAGAAAACTACGCAATAAAAACGACAACAAGAACAAACGACACAGACAAAAAATAAATGAATGAATAACTTCGTGATTGCAAAGAGCGAATCAATCTAAATTATTTCTTTGGTTACTTACGTATTTAATCTATCTACATATTGATTTGATTTCTGGCCAGGGCTAAATACCCATTTTTTTTCAAAATAATCCTTTCTATTTATTTTACGTTCAGTTTCATATCTCTTGGTATTTTTCTCTCCAGGAATTTCCGCTTGCTCTCACAGAGAAGCCGTGGGCTTCCTGTTATCGGATATAACGCAGGAGACCCAGCACAACTGCGTTTCACTAATGTACCGGGGTAAGAAACACTTGTGGTTTCCAGCGGTGTCTAAGTGTCACCTTTGGAGCTAAGATGGCATCTTAAGAAGTTAGCTGATGGTTGAGAAAAATCAATAGCTGTCATATTTTGGCTGAACTTGCTTTAACTAATAACTAAAAATATGATGGAAATTGTTATCCGGCGGTAATTGCGAATAATTGAACAATCCTGATTCAAACCCCCTTTTTACTGGCGGTGGGGGGTCCTCCGCGTGCTTGC